>NW_026691038.1:1191631-1327163 GCF_020826845.1 Diceros bicornis minor | reverse complement strand
CTGTGGCACTCCTTGCAGGGGAGGGGAAGGAGGTGGAAATCAGAGACCCTCTGGGGAGAACAGTTTCTGGCTCCACCCCTTGTATCTTACATTGAGTGGAAGATTTTGGTAGAAGTCGAGACCCATCCAGTTGGCGCGTGGGTTGAAGGGAGGATGGCATCAAGGAAAACTTCTTGGAGGAGGGGCTGATTATTCCCATTCTGAGAACAGGTAGAGCCTGGATGGAACTGGAGGGAAGGAGCGTTCCCAGGACTGGTCCCCTGCCCCACTCCTCACCCCCCACAAGTCCCCTGCAACATCCCCCAACCAGGCCCTGTCTGCATCCTCTCCTTCCCTCTGGTCCCAAGAACACCGAGTCATGAGGGAGATCCTGCTGCTCCAGGTCGCTGCAAAGAATTATAAAAAGACCCCAAGGAGTGATTTGGGGCCTGGTTCCAGGACATGGAGCTGCTCAACGAGAATGAGTGAGGCCGGGCAGGAGTTGGGTGAGGGCAGGGGTGGATTCTCCCTGTTGGCCAGTCCAGAGAGCCTGTCTCCGTGGCCCCCTGGTCAGCCCCAGGCCTTATGGCATGGCAACCTCTGGGACACCCAGACTCCAGCTGCTGAGGTTTCTTTTGACCAAATTTTAGGAGCTTTTAGTTTTCCAGTTGAATCTCTGGAATTGCATCAGCTCTAAGTGGGGAAACCAATGTAAAAAGATCAAAACGTGCATGTGGAGAGGACAAGGCCCGAGGAAGATCATTTGAAAATGGACTAAAGGCAGGCAGGACTTTCCCTCCTGAGACCCCTCTAGGGGCTCCATGTTCACCCCTGACCTAGATTTGAATTCTGCTGGGATCCTTGTACAGGCCTCTGAATTCCTTTTCCTGCTTGATTTGTATCCAGGAGGAACGATATCTGATGCAGCTTTTAAGGCTACTGCTGGGCCTTGTTACATAAACATGACTGCTCCCTGTGAACTAGGATTTTCAGCACCCCTGCCTTCCTTATGCAATTCCCTTTAGGACAGAAATTCCCTAGAAGGCCCCCAGCCTCCTCCCTGGCTTGGCCTGATGGATCCCGGGTGAGCTCTGCTTTGCCAGGATAAGGGACCATAATCCTGGCCAGTAATTGACCCCACATTGTCCCTTGCTGTCCAAGGTGAATTCTGAGCTCGTGTCCTTCTGAGGTCCAAGGTCTTGGGCAATCCTCCAGTTTACACACTCAGTGTTGGTGTTCTGAACTCGTCCAAATGGCATAATTGGGCCCAAGTCATTAAAGTGTGTCACCCCTGGGTGGCTGTGTTTTTTTCCCCAGTCTTGTGCTGTGGTTACATTACAACCAGCTGCTGGGGTGTGAACCCTGTTTGGAGCTTTGAAATATGAGGCATGACAGGGGTGTTGGGAGGTCCAGCGGGGAATGCCACGGAACTGATGATCCATGGTCGTGCATGAACACAGCCTTACCAATTAAAATACTGAAATGTTCCCATCTGGTGGTGAATAGACACTGCTCTGAGCTCACACCAAGAACCCGACCCATGACTAACAGCTTTCAAAGGGTTACCAAGTGGCATTTTGAACCTCTTCCCTTGGGAACACCCTGTAAGACGAGGGCCAGATGAATCGCTTGGCACTTGTGTGTTATCGCCTCCTTTCTGATGGCTGCAAGTGTCACCCAGACACACAGGCTGGACTCTGCCAGGGAAGCCTTCTCAGGACAGCCAGAAGCGGATGATGAATACTGGTTCCCGGCATCCCAGGCCCTTCCTGACACAGCACAGCCACCCAGGAAAGTGATTTGGTAATGGAAAGACTGGGAAGGCCGTACTTTCCCTCCAAAGAGAAAGAGAAGTGCCAACAGTGAAAGCTTGATCCCTGAAATAGACAATTAAATCCCAACAAGCAGTGGGTTCTTGTCAGATTACTGATGCTGAAAAGGCCTCTTTTGATAATAGCACGATCCCCCAGCTGCCATGTCCATCTTCATGAATCAAATTTCCAACACATATGGATCTAAAAAACTGAGGGAAATCTGGTATTTCCTTAGATGCAACACTGAATTAGCATGCAACAAAGAACATAAAAATGGAGACCTAGAAGTAAATACCTAATTTGAGTACATAGATATCAAAGGGCTTTTGAAACAATATTTTGGAATCTATTGGAATATTACACAAAAAGAATAATCCACTTTTAGTACGTTTTACTGTGACTGTGAGGGGAAAAACTGAATCATCCCCTTGACGTTGGTAACTCGCTGCTGACTTGAAAGTAAAAATAAATGATGTACATAGTAAAAGAAAATGAGAGAACAGCATGAAAAAAGAAGATCTTTCTCTCCTCACCTGAAACTCAACCTCTCACCTCAGAAAGAAACCGCTGTCTATATTTTCTATGTCACACAGCAGAGTTTAATAAAAGAAACGTATTGGTATGTTTTAAAGTTTCAAGAGCTCAAAGCAAGGAAACATTAGGGACGCAACCATGAGACCTCACTGAGGTGCCTGCTCCATTTCATCTGCTGTCAGGACGTCCTTCTTGGCCCCTCGTTTTCTCTGCCTCGCTAGCAAGTCTGTCCGCCATCAGTGCTACCACCAGTCTCTCTCCTGTGCTCTTCACTGCCCTTTCCTCTTTCCTGATACCTTCCACAGTCACCAGAAATTGTTGGCAGTGGAACTGTGGAATGCCCAGATCAGCTCCTGGAATCATCTCTGCCAAATCTGAAGACCCGCAGGAGTGGGCATGGGACCTGGAGTGCAGACCACCTGCGAGCACACCTGGCAGGGATTCACCTGTGTGACTAGGTGCAAGTTTTTGCAACGCTTTGGCAAGATTGAAAGGACTTACCAGTAGTCCTGCACTGCTGCAGGCCTGGAGTCCTCGCGGTCTCTCGGGCCAGCAGACCTGGTGGGGCTGGTCCAAGGTGTCCTCCCAGAGACCCGTCACTGCTAGGATGGGATGGGATTCTAGTAACCGGCCCCTTGACTATGTCACTGGACATCCTAAAAGGGATGGAGATGCTTAAACCAGGCTTTGGTTTGGACTGGTTCCCACAGTCACGCTGCTTCCTCTGTGAAGACATGACTATCCTTCTTTTCCTCTTACCCTACAAAAATAAATCATGATATTGGGTCAAATGACAAAGGATGCCTGCCATTTTAGGACAATTATCCTGGCTGTTTTGTACTTCCACCCTGCCTCTATCCTCTGGGGATCTGACCTGTGTCCTGGGATGTCATCAGGCAGATTTGCATCTAGAACAGAAAGCTCCAGGTCAAAACTCAAGGCTACTCCAGATCATTTCTCTCCCTCCATCCTGTTAACACCCCCTCCTTGTTTGAGTGTGTTTCTATTCCTTTCTTGTCCTTGTCACTCTCAACTGTACAAGTCCTGGCACTCCATCTCAGGACAGTGGGTCCCCAATCTTTTACTAAATCCCAAATCCCACCATTTCTGTGTTTTCTGACTACTCATTTGCTTAATCCATTGACCACTCGGTGTTCATAGAAGTGAAATCAATAGTGACATTGTCAACCAGCCCTTGTTAGCGACTTACTCCCACATCCCAGATGTTCACATAATCCAAATGGTTATGTTCAAAGTAAATAATTCAGAAAACATATTCACTTACCACAAATTCCTGATATCTAATACTTTTATTCAAACACTCATACAGTGGATACCTGTGCCTCAAGATAAGAAGTAATGCCAGATCACCGATCCTCACCTTAATTTCCTCCTACCCCTATCAATCCTGGATTCCATGGACTATGATCTCAATAATTTCCTTGGAATAATAAAAAATTCCTTACCACTTAGTTATGTTGTAAACCTCCAAACCCAGAAGATCCCGATTATCTGCCATGCCGCAGCTACTGCTGGTCTTATAACAAGCTGAAGAAAAAGCACGAAACATGATCTTTTGGTACCACTGTAAATACAAAACCATCTGCATCAACTGGGAAGCACTCATAATGCCTGAAAATTTTGTTCTCTTTTTTTGTGTTGGGTCAATAACAAAAAGAAAAATCAATTAAAAAGTGGACACGGGGGCTTGCCCCATGGCTTAGCGGTTAAGTGCGCACGCTCTGCTACTGGTGGCCCGGGTTCGGATGCCGGGCGCGCACCAACGCACCGCTTCTCTGGCCATGCTGAGGCCGCGTCCCACATACAGCAACTAGAAGGATGTGCAGCTATGACATACAACTATCTACTGGGGCTTTGGGGGAAAAATAAATAAATAAATAAAATTAAAGGCAAAAAAAAAAAATTGGCAAAGGACCAGAATAGACTTTTTCCAATGAAGACATACTAGTGGCCAATAGGTGTATGAAAAGGTGTTTGGCATCACTAATCAGGGAATGCAAATCAAAACCACAATGAGCTATCACTTCACACCTGTTAAGATGGAGATTATCAAAACAACTAAAGGTGGCAAATGTTGGTGAGGATGTGGAGAAAAGAAACCCTTGTGGGAATGTAAACTAGTACAGCCATTATGGAAAACAGTATGGAGATTCCTCCAAAAATGAAAACTAGCACATGATCCAACAATCCCACTTCTAGTATATACCCACAGGAATTGGAATCAGGGTCTCAGCGAGATACCTGCACTCTAATGTTCATTGCAGCTAATTTACAATAGCTAAGACACGGAAGTAACCTAAATGTCACTGATGGATGAAAGGATAAAGAAATGGAATATTAGTCAACCTTGAAAAAAGAAGCAACTCCTGCCATTTTTGACAACATGGATGGACCTGGAAGACATTAGGCTAAGTGAAATAAGGCAGACAGAGAAAGGCAAATACTCACTTATATGTGGAAACTAAAATAGTTAAACTCATACAAGCAGAGGTTAGAATAGTGGTTGCCAGGGGTTGGGAGGATGGAGAATTTGGGAGCTGATGGTCAAAGGATACAAAGTTTTAGTTATCAAGATAAATAAGTTCTGGAGATGTAGGCTACGACATAGTGCCTACAGGTAACAAGACTGTATTGCATACATCACATTTGCTAATAGAGTAGATATTAAGAGATCTTACCACAGAATAATAGTAATAAAGGAGGTGAGAGAAAACTTTGGGAGGTGATGGATATGTTTGTGGCCTTGATGGTGGTGACAGTCTCAAGGGTGTATACTTATGTCCTAATTCATCAAGCTGTGTATGGAAAAGTATGACATCATCGTTGATTCTTCTGCATCTTGAAATACGCCGTGTCCTCATCACATGAGAAAATTTTGTAACTATATATGGGGACAGATGTTAACTGGGCTTATTGTGCTGATCATTTCGACATATACTCAAACATTGAATCATTAAGTTGTACCCCTGAAACTAATATAATGTTGTATGTCAACTTTACCTCAATTAAAAAAACACAACAGACAAAATGATTTGAATATTGTAAAGGAGTTCAGTGAATCCTTGAAACTGCCCCACTCCTATATGGGAGTTACAGGAAGCAGAGAGGATGAAGGAAGATGGAAGAAAGTTGTACAAAAGAGTATTCAAATTAAAATCATTTGAGTTGCTATCAGCTCCTTGTGGCAGAGTTGTGTGAGCCCTGATCTTCTTTCACATTTATCCTGGAAAAGCATACTTTCAGATCCAACCCATAATAGTTCATCATTTGCTCTAATACGAAAATCTCAACTTAATAAATAAAACCAAAACCATCCCTTATGTATGAATAAAGTTAGTGAACTTTACAGAGAAAAGAGCATATTTGCACAATCTCAATAAAGGAAACAGAAGAACTGAATGATGATCGAGTCTCAGTCAAGCTTATCTTTGAAAGCCAGTGAAGCCAGGATATCTTTTCAAGGATGTGTGTAGAGCTGTCAGCCTTGGAAGATAGAAATAGTGGCCTCCTCTAGAGCAAAGGACAGGCTTGCTTACTGCCCAATATAATAGAAATAACACCCCTCCCTGGGGCAAAGGTCAGCAGACTTCCTGCCCATTATCAAAGATTTGAGTTCCTTAAGCTCTGAGTTCTTGCAACCCTCTGCATGTCACCTGGCCCACTGTGTATCACCCTGTAGGAAGTGGGATTTAGTGAACTGGTGCAAATGTTGATACTCTGGCCACTAGTATTGTTGTGTCATTAAGTCCTTTGTCTCTGACCCATGGGTCTAGTTTCTTTTGCCAGCATCTATAAGACCATGGTAAGCTGACTTATTAGCTTGCAGATAAGGTAAAATATCATACCTTTCACGGTTCCTGACAAGCCCTTAATGTAACTAGTACTCTTAGGAACAGAGAGCTATCCAGAACAATATGTATGAATATTCTTCATCGAAGACTTCATGCAACCAAAACTTTAATAAGTCTCTCTGATCTCTTTTATTTCTACCCCAAGTAGAAGGAGAGGCACCAAACTATTACAGACCTAGGGCTTGTGCAAGCCACCTGGAGACCTAGTGATCAGAAACTTCCCATGGGGAGCAAAGACAGATGGGCATATTTCCAAAATGGACACATATGCCTCCTTATCATCCAAAAGACAGTACATTATCTTAATTTATGATGATTTCATTCACTAAAATCTTGTGATGGGCCAAAGATGCACATCTAAGAAGAGTGAGACACATGGCAGTTGTAAGCAGATTAACACATTTGGTGAATATCAAACACTGAACTAAACAGTGTTCTAATCTATTATAAGGTACAACAAATTTAATTAGGTCAATTAAATGATCTTTAATGGTATGCCTGATTATTACTCTGCAATAATAAACAAGAAACTCATGTAAATAACTATAATTGGTCTTACTTTAAAATATAATAGTCAAGACTGTTTGAGATAAGCTGGAGAGAAGGAAGGGGAGAAATAGATAAAAGTTAGCTGCTCTGAAGACACTCTCAAGACCCCTGGATCTACATGTAACCCAGGAGATCGAGGCAGATGGCTGTGTGCCTAGATCCTCCTGCACTGTGCTTCTCAGGGATGTCACGGAGTTGAAGCAGCTTCCTAAATCATGTTTACACGTCCATGTGTACAATACCCCTGACCATGGGGAAGAAACACCATTCAATCATCCTTTACACCCCTCTAATTAACAATTAGATTTCAGAATCATTGTATCATTACATGATAATTTATTCTTCAAACCTGTAGGATGCCAAGCTAAAAGAAAATCAAATTTCAATGGCTTCTTTTCTTTGAAGGACCAAGATGTTCTTTCACACTTGGAATCCGGATTAGAGGATAAATCCATCAAATCAATGGAAACAAGTTATGAAATGGACAGAGGGATATTTCATTCATATATACACAGTTTGTACTGTGGCAAAAATAGAGTTATATTTTAAAAAATTAGAATTTCTTGAAATTTTAGAGATTTTAAAGACTTTGTTCTGCTTATACTCCCTTTGGTTTACCAAATCAAACTCACTCTTTAATGGGCATTTCTAGCATTGAGTGCTAATAACAGCAGCTTTTTTAAATTCTTATTTTTCCCAGGTCAAACACCAAGGGTAGAGGTCATCAAAAGATCAAGTCTAATCTACCTACGGGTGTGGCAGCCTTAACTATGGATGTTCAAGCCAGACATTGCCAGAAGAACTACATCTCTTCACCCATAGGTGAGTTTTTACTAGTAATCACAGAAACTTAGGGATATCAAAGGAAATTTTTTATTAAGAACCCAAGTTATAGATTCCTCTCTTAGGTTCATTACTTTGAATTTTTGACTCAAATCATATATATCGATTGGACCATGTTCAATTCTATGATCTTTAGAAGATGCAACCTACAGCTGAAGAGAAACAGATACAACACCAATATCTTATCCTCTCTGAAGCCAAACTGAGAGCCCCTGGAGTCAGAAGTTTCCAAGAAAAGAAAAAGTCATCCATCTTCGGAAGAGAGACAGTAGAGGTTAGCCAAACATTCAACTTTAAATTGTTAACATGACTTGTTAGAATGTGATGGAGCACACCTTCTAAGTTTCATGATTTTTCTCCAGAATATTGAGATGGATGACCTTGAAGTCCAGTTTCCCCATAAATGTATTTATTCCATGATAAAATTAATTTCCCTATAATTACCATGAAAATGTTACGTCATAGTCTCTGACTAAAAGGAAACAAAGCAAATTGAGCAGTTGAATAACAGTGTAATTAATTCCATACAAGGATCTTTACTGCAGCGTTATGTATAATAGTGAAACTGGATGTAATCCCATTTCTATCAAAGAAGAAGTAAACAGATTATGGTATTCCTGTTCTTTGGAATACCTCTAAAACATCTAAAATGGTAAGTTAGAATGATGTGCACTGATAAGGGGAGACGTCTATGATATATGATTTGGGAAACAGCAAATTGCAAAACGACGTAGTTATATAATTTATGTTAAAATACTTTATGTGTATTTATAAATTCATAGGAAATTTCCAGAAGAATAAACCCCACCCTGTTAACAATAGTGGCTTCTGAGTAGGGGAGTGAGTTTCAGGGAAGGGGATGAAAGGGGTGGGTTTCACTTTATATAGATCTGTGTACTTTGACTTTTTTTACAATATGTATTTCTTTCATAATTAGAAAAATGAGTGATGTAACCATTTGGTGCAGGGCAACAGTATTATGTTCACCAGTCTCTGTACTGTATGTTACTGCACAGCACGGACTGTAGGAGAAAGCCCAGAGGAGCAATGAAGACAAAGAAGACATGACACCTGCAAAAAGTCAGTGGAGTATTTCTACGTAACAAACCTTCCAGGTGAGTGACGGTCAGTATCTTCCACTGATCCAGCTCTCACAATAAACCTAGAACATGCCCAAGGTAAGCTGGAGGACTACGCCCCACTAGTCCATTCCCTGCCCAGGGCCTGTTTGTGCAGGGTGACTGCCATCAAGCAGACAATGGACTCAGGATGGAGCATGTGCCTTTGGGGAGGCTGGTAGAGAGGGACAAAGTGGAACACCAGCTAAGTGCACACACCTGAGAGGTGGAGTTCCAGGAGGAGACTCAAAATGTACCAAGAAACTGCGTGAAGGGAGCTACTCGACCTCTCTGAGCCTCAGTGTCCCCCCCTGTAAAATGGGGATGACAGGCCTACTTCACAGACCTGTTGGGGAAGATACATAAAAGTGCCTGTGACAGCCAGTGTCCATATTATTAACAAAGCCGTCTCCTACTTCAGAATAATCAATGAAAAGAATAATGTTGATGAGACCAAAGACGAGATGCTCAGCTTCATAACAGCCCCAGCAGCATGAGAGTGAGAGGAGCTCCGAGTAAGCAAGGTTCTTCACAGCTCCACTAGAGAGGATGAACATGGGCTACACCAGGATAAGTGGCTGTTGTACAGTGACTCGTGTAGTGAGGGTGGGTCCCTAAAGACACTGAAATCCAGTTACACACAGTGGCTCCTAGGAAACAACTAAAAGCAATCAACGCAGCAGATAGGAATAGGAAGGGGGCGAGCAGAGGAGGGTCAGAGCCACAAAATCTGAAGGAAGACACTGAACCACGATGAGTTCCCAGCTCTGTCAACAGCTGCTGTGGTGGCACCAGGAGATCAAACGTCTGAGACAGCCATTGTGGGGACTGCTGGGAGCAGAGTGTTCACTGCAGCCACACCCCAACAGCAGTACATCGGAGCACACACACCCTGAGACTTTCCTCTCCATTAATCCTTGTTTAAAGATGATGAGGGCCGGCCCCGTGGCTTAGCAGTTAAGTGCATGCGCTCTGCTGCTGGCGGCCTGGGTTCAGATCCTGGGCGCGCACCAATATGCTGCTTCTCCGGCCATGCTGAGGCCGCGTCCCACGTACAACAACTAGAAGGATATGCAGCTATGACATACAACTATCCACTGGTGCTTTGGGGGGAAAAAAATAAATAAATAAAATCTAAAAAAAAAAAAAAAGACTTAAAAAAAAATAAGATGATCAATATCCTCATGTTACAATGTCTCTTTCCAACCCTTGTGGACGAGTGTAATCAGAACCCCCTGAAGAAGGCACAGGCCAGAATAGGATGGAACACTGGGGCCTGGGGGAGTCGCACTGCACCTGACCACACAGACTATCACCCGGGCCTATTGAACACAAGAGAAGAACTCAAGGATGTGGTCTAATGAGAATTCCCCATCTTGCCACATTCAGAGACACTACAGAGTTTCTCTTCCATTCTTTACAAAAATGTTAAAGAATTCATGTGTCATTAATTCATAAAGGGGCAAATTCTTGACAAAGTGACAGGGTCTAGATTCCATGACCAGGTTTTTCAGATGTTTTGATAATATCCCACATTCTGGAATCAGAAATGTAACCTATTGGGATGTGTAATATAAACAAGGACTTTCTTATTTAATCTTCCTTATATCAGTACAGACTCATGGATATTTATTTTATTCTCTGGGTAATAATCCAATGCTACCATTATTTATTTTGTTGCTTCCAGTTTTCCAGCTTGAGCCATTGGGAAGTCTTTAAGATTGATTCCTTTTGACACATCTCATCATTTTCTGTGTTTTTTTGAAAGCACTTTCCTACTTTCTGGCAATACAAGAAGCTCCAGGCTCATATTGTATTTCCCCTCCCCAGATCTAGAATTAGCCAGTTCTCCAAGAAAACCTGGTTCTTTTTATTGGAGAATGATATTTAGAAACCAAAATCTGGGAGCTAGGTGTGCCCATTGATACTAGGGTGTCACTGCTTCTAGACCCTCTCAGCAGAGCTTGGAAATGTATGAATGAATATAAACTCAGGTATACACATCTACCTATCGATATATCAATCAATCTATCTATCTATCTGGATAGATATATTAAAAGAGTCATGGATTCATATTGATACTTCCAACTCCAATCCAGCACCACAGAGTTTATTCCAGCATTCTCCTTTTGTTTATTTGTAACTTCTTTCACCAACAGTGAGAAACTTAACTCCAGTTATCTACAATATATTTACTAATGTGTCAAGTAGTTTCAGAATCGCTAATCCATACTCTTATGAAAAACAAATTTACCACCTAGAGTACAGTGTTTCTGTACAGTACTTTAGTTTTACAGTATCCCATCAAAACACTGTCTTCCAAAGTTATTTAGGTCAGGACCTTTCATCCCCACCCCTTCTGTGTGGTTATGTCACATGCTTGTAATACAGTGAGGTTCATTTGTCACTGCATTCCATCTGAGTTCCCCAGCATCCTGATTGATTTTTAAAATTTGCAGAGTAAAATTCACTCTATGTGGTGTACAGTTCTATGGGTTTTGACAACTTTATGGTCATGTATCCACGTCCACGGTACCACACAGAGCTGTTTCTTTCACTCTCAAAATTCTCTCATACTGTCTCTTTGTAGTCAACCCCTTCCCCCATTCCATCCCTTGGCAACCACTGATCATTTTCCATCTCTGTAATGCTGTCTTTTCTAGAAAGTCATATAAATGGAATCATATACTATATAGCCTTTTGAATCTGGCTCCCTTCACTTAGAGATATGCATCCAAGATTCATCCATGTTGTAGTGTGAATCAAGAGTTTATCCTTTTTATTGCCCAGTAGTATTCTAAGGTACTGATGCACCACAGTATCTTTTCCATTCACCTGACGAAGGACATTTAGTTTGTTGCTGGCTTTTCACAATTATGAATAAAATGGCTATGAAGATTCACGCAAAGATTTTTGTTTAAACATTAGTTTTCAATTTGCTTCAGTAAATCTCTAGGAGTGGGATATCTGAGTCATATAATAAGTGTATGTTTAACTTTATAAGAACCTGCTAAACTGTTTTCCGAATACAACTATCATGCTGCATTCCCAGTTCTAGTTGCTCCTAGTCCTCACCAGCACTTGGTATTTGCAATTTTATTTTTTATTTTAGCCACCTAATAGGTGTGCGGTATCTTATTGTGGCTTCTGCTTCCTTTTTGAAAGTGAGTTCTGCTAAATACAGATCCTGTGTTGACTTTTGGGTTTTCTTTCTGCACTTGAGAGATGTCATTTTGTTGTTGATTTGTCTCTTTTGCTTTTGATAATATATCATCCATCATTCATATTATTTCTCCCTGTATGTAATGTCTTCCCCTGTATATGTGTATTTCCCTGACTGCTTTCAAGATTTTCTTTTTATCTTTGGATTTTAGCAGCTTGACTATCATGTGCCTAGGTATGGTTTTATTTTGTATTTTATTTTGTGGGTTTCCTGACTTTCTTGGATCTAAAATTTTAGATTTTTCATGAAATTTTGGAAGTTTTATGCTATTACTCATTGATTTGCCTTTCTGCTTCATTTAATTTTTTGTCTCTCCCCTCTCTGATGGGGACTCACTCATCTCACAGGTCTTAAGGCACTCTTCATTTTTCTCAAAACTTTTATGTTCTTTTCTTCAGACTGGATAATTTCTATTGCTCTATCTTCACGTTTCTCCTAATGTTTCTAATCTACCGGTAAACTCAAAAATATTTTCTGTATTTCACCTTCCTATTTGGTTCTTTTTTGTAATTTCCATTTCTCTGCTGAGTTTCTATATCTGTTCATTCATTATGAGAATATTTTTCTTTACCACCATGATCATCTATATAAAAGCTGCTTTCTCATCCTTGTCTGCTAATTGCAACACCTTGGGAATAGTTTCTACTGCCCACTTTTGGTCGTATATGGATTATATTTTCCTATTTCTTCAAATCTCATGATTTTTTAAATTATGTACTGGAAACCATGGATGATAGTTATAGAGACTCTGGATTCTATTGTGTCCCTTTGAAGAGTGTTGTTATTTTTCTAGCAGGGAGTTAACTTGGCTGGACTGAAACTCCAATCCTATCTCCTTTACAACCGGCATAGCTGAAATCCTCATTCAGTTCTTTCATCTTCCAACTGCTGTTTTTACACTAGGCCCTCTGGGGCCTACCCTGCATGTGTGTTGTTCAAAGATCTGCCAATTTGGTGTGTGTGGGGGGCAGACTTTCATACATATTTTAAGATTTTCCTCTTTGTGGTTCCCTCCCTTCCAGAAATTTCTCCCCCAACTTTCCAGCTACTCTGCCAGCCCCAAAATACATCCTCTAACATTACAAGTAATACTATAGTTTTTCCCCTGTCTGGGCCATGTACAGATTTTGGAATGCTTTGAGGTAAAACACTCAAGCTTGCAAACATATCCTGGTAAAATTCCCATGATTCAAGGGAAGACTCCCCCTCGGTTCTGCTTGCCTTTGGAAGAGATTTATGCATACATACATATACACATTTATTGTATGTGTATTACATATAGATACATGATTCTATATAAATATATATAATATTTCGTGCAGATTTTATCATTGTTATCTGTGACAGTGTTAGTTCAACAAGCTACTCCACTATTACTGGAAGCTAGACCTCGGTTTTTTTTCTTTTTTGCATTTTATATAAATGGAATTATAAAATATATAGCCTTTTGAATATAATTTCTTTTATGCAGCGTTATGGTTGTGATATTCATCCATGTTATTGCATGTAGCTAGTGTTTGTTCATTTGTTGAAAATAATTAATGTTGTTAAATGGTCATAAAATATGCATAACATGAAATTAACCACTTTATCCATTTTTAAGTGTACAGTTCAGTGACATTCAGTACATTCACATAACTGTGTAGTGATAACCTCCAACCATCCACAGATCTATTTTCACCTTCTGCTGAAACTCTATGCCCATTAAGCAACAACTCCCTGTTGTCCCTCCCTCTTGCCCCTGGGAACCACCATTCTCCTTTCTATTCCTATGAATTTGACTACTCTAAGTACCTTATATGAGTGGAATCATACAGTATTTTTCCTTTTGTGTCTGGCTTTACTTCACTTAGCGTAAAGTCCTCAAGGTTCATCCACGTCATAACATGTGTCAGAATTCCATCCTTTTTAAGGGTGAATGGTATTCCACTGTGTTTTACACCACAATTTTTGTCAACTCATCCGTTTATGGACACCTGGCCTGCTTCCAGCTTCTGCTTATTTTGAATAATGCTGTTAAGAACACGGGTGTATGTATATGTCTTTATATATGTGTTCAGTTCTTTTGGGTTTATACCCATATATGGTGTTCTGAGATTCATTTTTTCACATGTGAGAGGGTTCCCCACACCTCCAACAAGCAATTCTTGGAATGCCAGCTGGTTGTCAGATAATTCAACTCAATTTGATGCTGTCAACCCAGAGATACATCAGATTCCACAGTTTAAGGGCTCAGTCCTATAAGACTGCACACCCACCCAACCTCACCTCAACTTCAGATGCCAGTTACAAGCCCAGGCTGTTACCTGTACTTCTGACTGAGTGACTGTAAACCAGAGATTCCCACAACTTCCCCCTTGGGTTTGATTAATTTGCTAGAGTGGCTCACAAAACTCAGAGAAACATTTACTAGATCACCAGTTTATTATAAAAAGATATAACTCAAGAGCAGCCTGATGGAAGTGGTTCAGAGGGAAAGGTATGTGAGAAGGGGCACAGAGCTTTCATGCCATCTCCAGGTGCACCACTCTCCAAGCACTCCTTGTCATTGCCAATCTGGAAGTTCTCTGAAACTCATTCTATTGGGATTTTTATGGAGGCTCCCTCACGTAGGCATGATCAATTATTAACTCAGTTTCTAGCCTCTCTCCCCTCTCTGGAGGATAAGGGATAGGACTAAAAATTCCAAGCTTCTAATCGGGGCTTGGTCTTTCTGGTGACCAGCCCCCATCCAGGAGCCCACCCAGAGTTGCCTCAATAGAACAAATGATTCTCCTAGTGTTCTTATCACTTAGGAAATTACAAGGGTTTTAGGAGCTCTGTGTCAGGGATGGGGTCAAAGACAAATATTAGAACAAGAGATGCTCCTAGTGTTCTTATCATTTAGGAAATTACAAGGATTTTAGGAGCTCTGTGCCAGGAACTGGAGACAGAGATCCATAAATATATTTTCTGTTATTTCAGAACCCATAGGTAGAATTTCTAGATCATATGGTAATTCTATTTTTCATTTTTGAAGGAACTGCCATACTGTTTTCCACAGTTTTATATTCTCACCATCCAAGCACAAGGGTTCCAATTTTTCAAAATCCTTGCCAACACTTGTTATTTTCTGATTTTGTGAGAGTAAAACTATTCTAATGTGTGTGAAGAGGTATCTCAATGTGGTTTTATTTTGCATTTTCCTGATACTTAGTGATGTTGAGCATCTTTTCACGTGTTTACTGACCATTTTATGTCTTTGGAGAAATGTCTATTCAAGTCCTTTGTGCATTTTTAAATTGGGTTGTTTTTTTATTGTTGAGTTGTGGGAGTTCTTTATATATTCTAGATATTAATCCCTTATCAGATATGTGATTTGCAAATATTTTCAACCATTCTGTGGGTTGCCTTTTTACTTTGTTAATAGTATCTTGTGATACAGAAAACTTTTGCATTTTGATGAAGTCCAATTTGTTGCTTTTTTGTTGTTGCTTATGTCTTTGGTGTCAGATGAAAGAAATCATTGTTGGCAATGGCATTTGGACCCAATGACATGCAGCTTTTACCCTGTGTTTTCTTCTAAGGATTTTATAGCTTCAGCTCTAATATTAGATCTTTGATCCATTTTGAGTTAATTTTTGTATATTGTGTAAGGTAAGGGTCCAATCTCATTCTTTTGCATGTGGTCATCTAGTTTTCCCATCACTATTTGTTGAAAAACTTATCCTTTCTCCAATGAATGGTCTTTGCACCCTTGTCAAAAATCATTTGACCATATATGCAAAGGTTTATTTCTGGGCTCTCTATACTATTTCATTAGTATATTGTGTGTATTTATGCCAGTACCACACTGTTTTGATTACTTTGTAGTAAGTTTTGAAATCAGGAAGTGTGACTTCTCTAAATTGTTCTTCTTTTTCTACATTCTTTTTGCTATTTATGGTCCCTTGAGAGTCCATTTGAATTTTAGGATAGATTTTTCTATTTGTGCAAAAAACATCACTGGAATTTTTACCTCCTTGAGTAAGTTGATTCTTAAGTATTTTTCTCTTTTTGATGATATTGTAAATAAAAATGTAAAGTTTTTAAATTTCTTTTTCAGATTACTTATTATTAATGTATAGAAGAACAACTAATTTTTTCATGTTGATTTTGTGTTCCACTACTCTGCAGAATTTATCAGTTCTAAAAATTTTTTTGTGGAATTTTTAGGGGTTTCAACATATAAGATATTATTTGTAAACAAATATAATATTACTTCTTCCTTTCCAATTTGGATGCTATTGCTTTCTTTTTCTTGCCTAATTGCTTTGGCTAGAACATCTAATACCATGTTGAATAGAAATTGTGACAGTGGGCATTCTTGCCTTTTTCCTGATCTTAGAAGAAAAGCTTTCAGTCTTTCTCCCTTGAATACGATGTTCTCTGTGTATTTCTATATCTGGCTTTTATTATGTTGAAGTAGCTTCCTTTTACTCTGAGAGTTTTCTAGTGTTTTTAACATGAAAACATGTTTAGTTTTGTCAAGTCTTTTTCTGCATCCATTGAGATGATCCTGTGTTTTTTTCCCTCATTCTGTTAATGTGCTTTATTACATTGATTCATTTTCATATATTGAAACAACCTTGTATTCCAGAAATAAATCCCACTTAAAAATGATGTATAATCCTTTTAATATGCTGCTGAATCTGGTTAGTTATTACTTTATTGAGGATTTTTGTATCAATATTCATCAAAGATACTGACTTGTAGTTTTCTTTTCTCTTAGTGTCTTTGGCTTTCATATCAGGGTAGTGCTAACTCCATAGGATGACTTTAGAAGTATTCTCTCCTCTTCAACTTTTTGAAAGAGTTTGAAAAGAATTGGTGGTAGTTAATTAAAAAAAGACTTTGGGCACACAAATAAATTCAGCATAAAATAAATACAAATAAATATTTTTTTAAAATGTGAAAAAGACTTTTTCTTAAAAAAAAATAAAAATTAAGCAAGTACATCCCTTATCACTTTATTTCTAAAAGGGTTTTTTAACCTAATAGTAAGCAGAAACAAATCGTTAAAATTAAAATGACTCAAGTCTTAATTTCCTTCATTGCAAATTTTCTGACAGAAGTATATGGTGCCATCATGTATGACATCTTTTATGAAAAAGTGGTCATTTTTTGTGGTATTTGAGAATATTATGAATTTCCCCAGTGGCCTTTGACAATACTCTGATATGCAAAGTTATCGTTTCAACATTTATGTCTTATTATTGTCCTTACCAAATTAACAAATTCTGTCAGGTGCTAATTAATCAACTACTTTTCATATGATTCAGGTTCTCCGCCACCAACTTCCATAACCATCAGGATATTCTGCAACTTCTGCAAGAGTAACAATTTTACCTTACACTGTATTTGTCTCATGTGGTTTAAAACATCCAGAAATCATTGATAAACTGACCCTGCCCAAACTAAAGCATGGTGAGTTATAAAAGATGGTCACTGTTAAGTGGGGAGGGATTGCAGGTTGAACTTAATTTTATAAGTGGTCAATTTATTACAATATATTGTTCTATTATCTATTTCACTTCTTTTTTAAAAAAAGTGGTATTTGAGGGCACTTAGATAATAAAAAGTTGAGACGATAACGAACTGATATACTCTGTAAGCTTGAAATGTTTTCAAGCATAAGATACAATAAGAACTAAAACTAAGAAATGGCAGAGGAAATAGAGATAAGAGGATGAAATTGCAAAACTGAATCTATAATAATATCTCAATGGCTAGCGCTGTGGTGCCAAGAAGGTGGTGAAGTCAAAGAATTCGTAAAGATGATAATAGACTGCAAAGAAAAAAGACTGAAATTTTTGTAGAGAGAATTTTTACAGCGATATTACAGATAGAGAACAGGGAAGAGAAGTTGGAGTGAGAGACTATCTTCTTAAATTACTTCCACTGTAGAGAACAAAAAACCAATTTGCTGAAATCTTTATTCCCTTCTATGACCCTGTGGAAGATCAAGATTTGGCCACCCTGAAATCTATCTCTTTACCTTGGTTGTTTTCTCTGAGGGCATTTGACCTCCCCCACTAACTGCCTAAAGAATTTAAAACAAAACATCTGTTTCAGGAAGGAGTTATTATCATGATGGCTGTAAATATAATGTACAATAGATGTTACAATAGAAAAGACACCAACAAGCCCATCTTATCAGAAGTTCTGTCTCTGACCATATTCTTTGGATGGCCCTGCAAGGAATTGCCAGACAGACATTTACATTTATAAGGGAAATCTCCATTTGTAAAGGTATCTGCCTCTCTGAATTGGGAAGAGGGGGAATGACCTCATTTCTAGAAACTTATCAATGTAAAAGGTGAGGCCTTAAATCTGCATAATAACCTCACTCTTGTTTACTGTGCTTTAGTGGTAATCTCCTGTCACTGACTCCCCCCACCCCCAACATCTTCCTTTGTCATTGGCTGAACATGATATTTAAGATGAGAATTCTGCTATTGTGTTGAGAAACGCAGTGTCCTTGCTTTCTCCCGTGCATACATGTTATTAAACTTGGTATTATTTTCTCCTTCTAACCTGTCTTGTTAATTATTTGGCCAGCCATAAGAACCTTAAGGAAAAGGGCAGAGGGAGATTCTCCCTCTATCCCGACAACCCTATCTTTACGTGCAAAATCTCAGCCCTGAATGAATGTCACATTCCTCCTTTTGCATCCCCGGGGAACAGGGCAAATAAGCTCATCTGAAACCTCAGCTGCCCAGCCTGTGAAATAAGGCTGGCCATCCATTCTCACAGAGGAGCCAACTGGAGGTAGGATTTTTGCTTCTGAATTCAGCTAAACATCTTCAAAGAATTTTATCTGCCCTTCCTTATCCAGGGCTATCAGTGAAGGGCTGGCTGGCTTTTAGAGAAGACCAATTCACAGTCAGCTGAGACATTTTTTGTTGGGCTCTCTAGAGAAGGCTGTGGGGTTTGTCAGTAAGAGTTTATATCTATATGGGTTATATATTTTTATTTTATTCAGAGATTTATGAAGAAATTTACATGGTAAGTATTACTTATTATCAAGAAAAATGGTTGTGTATTCTCTGGTCATTTAAGCAAAATCCTCCTTTCAGGGTCCACCCATAGACAAAGCACAGATTTAATCTCTGTGGGAGATCAAGATTTGGCCACCCTGAAATCTGTCTCTTTACCTTGGTTGTTTTCTCTAGGGACATTTGACCTCCCCCACTAACTGCCTAAAGAATTTGACATGGTGGCTCCTTCCTAGAACAGATCTATCATGACTGCTATAAAGATAATTCAGGATAGAGGTTACAATAGAAAACGCACCAACAAGCCCATCTTATCGGGAGTTCTGTCTCTCTGGCCACATTCTTTGGATGGCCCTGCAAGGAGTTGCCAAACAATCATTTACAAGGGAAGTCTCCATTTGTAAAGGTATCTCCCTCTCTGTATTGGGAAGAGGGGGATGAGCTCATTTCTAGTGACTTATCAATGTGGAAGGTGAGGCCTTGAGCTACATAATAAACCTTACTCTTGTTTACTGTGCTTTAGTGGTAATTTCCTGTAACTGACTCCCCCCACCCCCAAAATCCTCCTTTGTCATTGGCTGAAAATTGTATTTAAGACGAGAATTTCTGCTATTGTGTTGAGAAACGCAGTGTCCCTGCTTTCTCCCATGTATACATGTTATTAAACTTGGTATTATTTTCTCCTGCTAACCTGTCTTGTTGATTATTTGGCCAGCCAGAAGAACCTTAAGGGAAAGGGCAGAGGGAGATTCTCCCTCTTCCCCCGACAGTTTTGGCGTAGTCGCCAGGAGCCACACTGGCTGACAAGTTGCCTTCTCTGTCTGGAAGACCTGCCTTCTCCCTAGACTACTGCAGATGATGAGATACGGGAACGCCTGACGAAAGCCGGCAAAAGGTAAGACTTCTTACCACGTCAGCCTCCCAGAATCTCTATCTGCGGAGTCCGGCGGAAGGAAATGGTGAGAATTTTTTCTCTTTCTAAATTTAGATTGGCAGGAGAAAATATTTGGGAAACTAGTTTCTTGGGCTTTTAGTGATTCTTGGTTTAAATTTGGTAGAGTACTCTTGGTTTTGATCTTGATCCCTTTTCCTCCCAGAGTAATCTCTGTCTTGTTCTGTGTCCTGAGAAAACTTGGCTTTGTGACCAGTGAGAATCTTCTCCTTGGTCTCCACCATACGGAAGGTGCATTTACCGGGGTGCACCTCGGTGGCCAGTCGAGTAGACTGGGGTTCCGAACTGTCTCTTTGTCTGGCTGTGCCAAGCTCTCAGGGGAATTTGTTATAAAGGGCCCAGTCCATAAGGGCTTTTGTCGTCTTTACCTTCGTTGCTTGTTAGTGCTCGAAAAATCCCATTCCAGTATCGCCTGCCCGGTGTCACAGATTAGCGGGTCTGTGACTGGAGGCGTCCCACACTATTGAGGGAGACCGGAGACACCATCCTTACCGCCTGTGCAATGAAGGTCTTTACTTTCTCTGAATATCTTTGGGAGTGAATTCTGTGGATCACGGGGGCTACATCATCTGCGCCCTCACCAGGGACGCCGCTTTGCGTCCATGGTAGATTTATTCTAAGCGTGGAAAGTTACCTCCGGGTCTTTCCTTAAAAAGGCTTATTGGTTCGAGTCACTATTGAAATAAATATACAAATGAAGATCCTACTCGTCAATGGCCAGACGACGGATCCTTTGAATTGGAAAAACTTCTAAATTGGGGGAAAAAAAAATGTTTTGAGAGCTCTCACATAATTAGTTATTTGGTACCTAAGAAAAGGCCAAAAAAAAAGGAAGGGAAAAATTTGACTAGCCTTAAGACCTTGACTCAGGTTACAATTGAATTGAGAACATGTAAAAGTGTAAGTGTTGATAAGATTATAAAGGTTGGAATGTTTGAGCTAATTTTACATAGAGGTTACATCAACTTTGCCTGAGTATGTTTTAAAATGTCTGACTGGGAATGCTTCCATTGTCCAAAATTAGAAGACCAAGACCTATTGATAAAAATCTTAATGATAACTATGTTTAAAGGTATAAGAGGTGATAAAATTTACATGAAATTTTGTAGGAAAAAACTGATGTTATTTCTATTACAGAACTGGTTAACAAAAATAGTAATTTAAATGATGGCTAATTTTATCTGAAGTCTTATGAAGTCTTATAGGCAATCTAAATAATTATTGGGAACAAGTAAATAGTTGTGAAAAAGATAAATGTTGGATGAACTATAACAATAATTATGTGTTATGGTGGTTACAGCTTCCAAACTCTTTTTGGTGACTTTTAGAGTTTTGCTAAAATTTATGATAAAAAATTCTCTGAGTATCATCATTTCCAAATAAGATAAGATATTAGACATTGATTGCTAAATGTACGTTTGTCTACTTTTAGCTTTTCATTACAGGAAAACTAAAAGGTGTTTTGGGTCTATTGGTAAACATGTGTTTTATTAAAAGATTGTACTATAAAGTAACATGTTTCTAGAAGTTATGAAGTGTTGATAAATTTTCCAAGCCACAAGATACTAATGTAAAAAAAAGTTTATAATTGTTTAGTTTTTACTTACAAATTAAGGTTTCTAAAGGTTAAAATTTCTAATTAATATATGTGATTGAAGCTACTAAATATTAAGAAAAATATGTCTGTGTACAAGGAAAGTAAGATGTATAAAGAAGGTGCAAAGAATGGAAATATTTTGTTTGGTTAAGAAAGATAAATTTGTCCTCAAGTACTAGAAGGGAAAAGAAAGACATGGGACAAATTCTAGATGTAAAAAGAAAGTTATAGAAGGTTTGTGGAAGAGGAATTCTGGAAAAGGAGTTTTTGTATGGTCAAGTTGGCTAAGATTGAAATGAATTTAATTAAGTAAATGAGTTTTAATAGCAGAAGTAAGCTGGTGCAAAATTGAAATTTCTCGTAAAAAGATAATTTGCTTAAACTTGATAAAGAGGTTATAAAAGATTTTTCTTTACCTTTGAGTAAGTCTACCTAAAAAAAAAAAAAATACCTGTTAAAATAATTTCCTACGTTCAAAAGACTGAGGTCTCGCTATTAAGGCTTTTTGGACTGTTAATGTTCTGTTTGCTTTGATTGCTTATATTTTTGACAAGCTCCACCAAAATTCATATCTTAAAATAAGTCTTTTTTTCTTTGAGAATTTTCAAAGGGCCCTGAAACTTCTCAAAGAAATTTTCCCTCTTCCTATAAGGAGGAAGATACTAAACTTATTAGGCTTATTCAGTATGTTAAATTACATAGAAAACATTGTCAGACAAGTGAAGATAAAACCTTCTTAGGTGGTATTATGTGGGCAACTGTTATTGATATAGGTGTTTTAAAATTGTATAACATTACTGAAATTCTGATCTGTCCTGATTATCAGTCATAATTCTGGTTATTATTATTTTAAAGTGTTGTATGTCACAAAATTAACCAAATTTCTTTGTCAGTTGCCATTTTGAGGTCTTGTTGTTTACAGACTCATTTCTTTGCTCTAATGTTTTTGCAAAATATGTTTCAACTTCAGAAAAATTCTTGGAAAGGACTCTGACATTTACACTGAAGTACAGGCTTCTGATAAACTTTCTGATCATAAAACTAAAGTTGGTAAGAAATTACAGAAATCTGATGGAGAGACTGATAACTTCATGAAGCTGCTAACAAAAAGATTGAGATCAAGAATGGATTACACGGGACTGAATAAACTGATAAGGATGCTTATAATTTTTATGATTTTTCATTTGAAGTATTGCTGAATTTTTAATGTTTTGTTTTTTCAGATTTAAGGAAAACTTTTTCTTGTTTCTCCTGAGCTAGCTATGACTTATAACAATTTGGTAAATGATATTTTTGTAAGTAAAATGGAAATATTTATCTTTTTCTCTCTACCTGATCCCTCCAGGATTTGGAAACTCTTAATAAGTGAGTATTGTTGTTTTCATGGCAATATGGTTATTTGCATAAATTCAATAAGAATCTGTTCTCCTTATAACAGGACACAATTGGAAACACTTGTTATATTACCAAGGTTGTGACTGGAACATCATATTTGCGATATAACCATATAGCTTTTGAGGAATGAAGATTGGACTTTATGGAATAAAGACACGTGGAAATATTGGCCTGGTACCTTATGTTCCAAGCAGCACTTACCAGGATAAGTAAAGAATGTCACTTGTCTGGCAGGTACAAGGAACCTTGAAATATTTGGGGGGAACCTTGGAAGAGAAGAATTCACCCAAATCTGTAGGTATTGCAGGCAAAGTCTGATGACAAAATCCTTGGCTTGGCTTTCCTGGCCTCGAGAAGCTTTTGAAGTTCAATGTGAGATTCCTTACAAAAAGTTCCAGCAAAGCAGATTTAAAAGAGCCTATGTGATCAATTGCTATTCTTGCTGTACTTATGTAAATAATTGGTCCAACTCTATTGAAACTAGACTTATTTTGCAAACTAGTTAGTTTTAATTTGGCTATCTTTGATAAAAATGAGGGTGATTTTTGAGAAAAAAAGTTATGTTTCAGTAAAAACTGTAGTATACATTTGCGGATATTAGATCCTAGTTTTGTTAATTGTCTTTTGAGGTTTTTGTTTTATATCTATTGACTGGACTGGATCCTGATTTCTTCTAGTCTCCTGAAATATCTGGCTACAGATGTCCAAACTAACGTTTTTGATTTTTTCCATCATTTTCATTTGAAATCACTAAAAACTGAACCTGCCCTTTTTCCTGAAGCCTTACAAACTAAAGCTGATGGACTTGATACAAACTTAAGAGATTACTTGATGACATCATCAGAGACATTTTAAACTGCAAAAGATGCTTTGACGCTGACATCTAAAATTCTTCTTCACTGGCTGTCCTCTGAACTCAAAAACTGCTTTACAACTTATTCTAGCCATTAACCTTGTTTTTCTTTTGTTTACATGGAAATGCTTCTATTAAATACTTGATTGCTTGCTTCCATAATATAGGCGTAACCTTGAGAGCCCACCTGCATCACCACCTTCCAAAATGAACTTAATTGAACTGATCTATTATCAGGACTAAGAAATGTGTTAAGTGAGATGAAACAATCTACCAACACAGCTTCTGGACTATGAAACTTCTTTAAGTTTCAAAAGGACTGTGAAACTTTTAGTTTCAAAGGCGGGACTGTGAGAGATCAAGATTTGGCCACCCTGAAATCTCTCTCTTTACCTTGGTTGTTTTCTCTAGGGACATTTGACCTCCCCCACTAACTGCCTAAAGAATTTGACATGGTGGCTCCTTCCTAGAACAGATCTATCATGACTGCTATAAAGATAATGTAGGATAGAGGTTACAATAGAAAAGGCACTAACAAGCTCATCTTATCGGGAGTTCTGTCTCTCTGGCCACATTCTTTGGATGGCCCTGCGAGGAGTTGCCAGACAATCATTTACAAGGGGAGTCTCCATTTGTAAAGGTATCTCCCTCTCTGTATTGGGAAGAGAGGGGGATGAGCTCATTTCTAGTGACTTATCAATGTGGAAGGTGAGGCCTTGAGCTACATAATAAACCTTACTCTTGTTTACTGTGCTTTAGTGATAATCTCCTGTAACTGACTCCCCCCACCCCCAACATCCTCCTTTGTCATTGGCTGAAAATGGTATTTAAGACGAGAATTTCTGCTATTGTGTTGAGAAACGCAGTGTCCCTGCTTTCTCCCATGTATACATGTTATTAAACTTGGTATTATTTTCTCCTGCTAACCTGTCTTGTTGATTATTTGGCCAGCCAGAAGAACCTTAAGGGAAAGGGCAGAGAGAGATTCTCCCTCTTCCCCCGACATCTCCAAGCATCTGCCAGGCATTCTGTGGTCAGTGGGAAACTCTCAAGTTGGCAGCCTGTTCTCTTGTGTCCTTTGCTGGTACTTAATCTTCCATCTCTTCAAGGTACAACTAGACAGAGGCTCAAAGGACTTGACATTGGAGAAATGTACTTTACATTCTCTTTCGACTTCTACACTTTTCCAAAAGACTCTCAACATTTCCAGTAATTGTGCAGCAGTTTACCCAACACTAAGATTCTCACTATAAAAATTAAAATAAATAAATTTTGAAAAGGAAAAAAGTGATCTTTGCAATTTGTACAGAATCTGTATAATGGGTGCATCCTTATAAATGGAGGAAAAATAACAAATTTAACTATTTTGATTAGTTAACACAGTAAGTAATATACTTTATATATTACTGATTTTGAGATTATTTGTATTTAAAAATACTGCTTCAAATCCCTAAATTATTGTAAGTGGTAGAGTCTGCCATTATATACAACAAGTCAGCCAAAACTCCTCCATTCCTGTATAATCCTATATGTGGGTAGTAATGGTTAGTTCTTATAGATTGTTTGAACACCTGCATATCACGAAATACAAGTGGCCATTAAAAATTAAAATGTTCACCAAATACAAGATTATCTGATTCCCAGAAAAAGAAAACAATATTGTAACATTAAGGCTAAAACTATCAAAAAGGAAGCCAAGATACACTCAAGTAAAGCTTTTGCTGAAAAGTTAATTGTCTCATCTTTGAAACTTTATCATGTTTATTATGTAAGCAAGATACTTTCAGAGCCTAAAATATAGAGAGTGCTTATTGGTAAGTTAACATTGTGATCATTTATTTTGTAAATGTTAATATGAGAGACGTAATTCATTTTCTACTATATTCAGATTTTCAAGTTCTGCTAAATCTAAGGCCACATTACTGGCAAGTTGGGATACCTCTAGACATCTGAAAAATATGAGTCCTACACAGAAGCTTATACATTCTCTATTCATCAGGTTCTAAATTCTAAAACATTCTAAGGTTTTGGATCAAACCAATGGCATTCCAAATTTACAGTAAGATTGCACGTGCAATACATGATCCTATAGGAAGAGACATCCAGATTTTAAATAAAGGAGATTGTGCACAAAAATAAAATATATTTTCACGTCTGAAACGGGATTACAAGAAAGAAGGGACTCTCAGAATATGTGCTAAGTGGTAAATAAGTTACCAAAGGGTCTCTAAAAGAGAACATATTGTGGAAAAAAGAGCTTAAACGCAGAGAGCTAAAATGGCATCTCTGGAATCCTTATGGTGAAACAGACACTGAACTACTTTTGCCTAAAATTTAAAATGCATCTTATCCTCTAAACAAATACCACGTCCCTGCCATGCAGCTTACCTGGGCACGGTGATGTGTTTGAATCATTTTCTAATTCATTGGCTCTTAAACTTGATGGGCACCAGAAGCACCTGGAGGCCTTGTTGAAACCCAGATTGCCAGGCCCCACCCCAGAGTTTCCAGTTCTGCGGATCTGCAGCAGCACCTGAGAATTTGCATTTATACCCAGTTCCCAGGTGATCCTGATGCTGCTGGTCCACGGACCCCACTTTGAGAACCACAGCCTAACTTACACCCTATATATTGTTACCAAATCCATTATTTCATCCTTTGGCTGCTACTTTTCCTTTATCACATCAGCACCTTAGCTCCGAATCTCCTCACCTAACAATGGGAATACTTGGAGAGTTTAACAGCTGGTCCTCCTTTCCGGCTCAGTTCTCCCTCTTCCTCTCAAAACTACATTCTCTTGCCAGGTAACTGTTCCTTAAACATCAGTTCATCATAGATCTTCCTTGCTCAAAATCTCATGGCTCTTATGCTGAGCACAAGACATTTTAAATTCTCTACTTTGCTCATAAGGTCTGTAATAGCCTGTAGAATGTGGACACCCTGATCCTTACCCTGCCTACTATAAAGGAGTATGTGAAGATTACATAAGATACAGTCAGTTCTCTTTATGCACAGTGTGACATTCTATAAAGTCACCGTGAACACTGAATTGGTGAATATGACCCACTGCTACTACAGGAAATGCAGGGTTAGGTTGCTGCAAGCCTTAGTTACATTTTCTTCAACTGATCAATACATAACCTTATTTTCTGTGTGTTTCTCTTTAAAGTCACCTTATTTAAGATATATTGGTGATATATTAACATTGAACTCACACCAACAGCACTGTACCTCGTGTCTGAAAGAAGCTTGCTGAACACACATACTTTCTCTGTAAAGGCTAAGCCTCTTGCCCTGAGGAACACCAGGCAACATTGCAGCACTACACATGGGGGACACATTAAATAGCAAAGTCACCAACACAAAGCACAAAAGATAAGAAATGAGTCACTAAATAGACTGCAAGAAGGACACTTGTTTACAGTATGAGCTGAAACGAGGGCAGAGCGTCACCTGGTTCCCCTCCGCTGGGAACGTGCTCATCCAGTGAATAAATTTTTCACCACTTTGTGCATATCTGCAAATGGACATGAAAGCCCTGTGAGTGTTTATTTTGAGGCTGCCAGTACATTTTAGCTAGTGGACAAGTGTGCAAACACGGAATCCACAAATAATGAGGATCACCTATATTATGAATGCATCTTTTCAAAACCATAGTATTGCTCAGATATAAGAGCAATAATGATAACATAACAGCTAACATTTTAGTGCCTACTATGCGCCAGCAGCTCTTCTAAGCACTTTACATAAGTTAATGCATTTCAATCTCACTAAAACCCTATGAGACAGGAGTAATCATTAGCTGCATTTTATAGATGAGGAAACTAAGGCTCAGAGAGTAAATACTTTGCACAGGTTCCCCAGTTAAAAATGGAATAACTGGGATTGGTACCCAGACAAACTGGTCCAAAGCCCACAGCCTCAACCACTATGGTAGGAATGTGAGCGGATTTTCTACCACTCCCTGAAAAGCCCCTTCTGCTCCAGCCAGTGTTGTCTCCCACATATTCATTCATCAAACATTTTCTGAGTGACCCAAAGGTGTCAGGTACTGTGTTTAGATACTGGAGGGACAAATAGAATGTCAATGCATATAATCCATTACCAATCTATAAATCAAAATTGGGTTGAGTTTATGATGAGCCAAACTTTGAGGGTCATATAGCCCAGGAGAGTCCTTTCACAAAGAAATGGAGCACTCCAAAGAAGTGGGGTGTACAGAGTGGTTATATACCGTCAAAGAGCACATATCACATGTGATTGCAATGTCCCTTTTACAGTAGTCATGACGTTGACCTCTCGGCATGTCAATTGATGGACACAGTGGGTATCAAGTCTGCTGTCTCCATGGGCGTGGCTGTTGTCTCGAGTTGGGTCATCACAGGATGAGCACAGCAATCAAATCCTAGCCTAGGGAGAAATGCTTATCCTTAAGGAAATACCAATGTGGGGAAACTTGCATTTACATCTTAAGGGCTTTGCTTTTGTCTTTGGGACATGTTAATTGTTTAAAGCAGATATACAATGGATGAACAGAGGCTACAGGCCCCTTTTGGGGAAAAAAAAAAAAACAAGGTCAGGCCCAATTAGTTTTACACTAAGTGGTTTCCTCATGTGCTCCAATATA
This sequence comes from Diceros bicornis minor, assembly GCF_020826845.1. Lineage (NCBI taxonomy): Eukaryota > Metazoa > Chordata > Mammalia > Perissodactyla > Rhinocerotidae > Diceros > Diceros bicornis. The sequence continues at coordinate 1,298,791 of NW_026691038.1, read as the reverse complement.
TCCTATTGCTTGCCATTTATTCATCAAGAAGTAGGATAGTCTCCCGCTTGAAGAAGCTCACTGTCTATGAGACATGAATAAAACAACCGTTATGGAAAAGTAGATAAGTACAGGAGCCCAGAGTGGGGACATCAAAAGGGGTCTCTAGATGGAGACCTCTCAGGAAAAGTGTCCAAGAGGAAGGAACATTTGACATGAGTTTAGGTTAAGAAATAGGAATTAAGTTGATCAAAAAAGTGGGTAGGAGGACAGAAGAAACACATATAAAAATACAGAGGTAAAGGATGCTAAAGCTTTCACAAAATTGGGGTATTTTTAAGGCTGGAACAAAGCAAACATGTAGGAAACAGCGTGTGATGAGGCTAAAGATGAGGACAGCAAGAGAAAGCCTGCGTGTCCAGCTCAGGAATCTGAATGATCTCTCAGATGCTCTGAGCAGTCATTGAAAGAGTATAAGCAGATGTCAGATTTAAACAAATTTGGATTCTTGAAGGTAACTCTGGAGGCATTGTGGAGGAAAGATTAGAAGAAATTAAGACTGGAAGTAAAGGGTCCTGTTGGGAGATTAGGCAGCGATCCAGATAAGATAGGCCTTGGCTTAGGCGTGGGGTCTGCAGGTGGAGGAGGCCAGGAGGTGTGAAGCAGTGCTGGGCTCCTGGAGGAGGAAACTGAGCTGCCTCTCAGTCACAGGAAGACTGTGCCTGTCATGGCCTCCACACCCCCATGCCCAAACGCCATGTTTCTTTCTACGTCTGTACCTTTCCTCTCTTCCCCCATCTGAAATCCTCACTCTTTCTTCCCTCCACCTGCCCAACAGTGGTCCCTTTGAGGACTTGATCTAGTTCACCTCTCCTAAGAAGCTGTCCTTAATTACAATTTCTGGATAACATTCCCATTTTTTTAAGTTCTATAATACAACATACACTAATACCTTGGTAGAATCTAATTACATCTTGCAAACAATTTCATGTACGTGGAGGAGCTTGGAACCTTATAATTCTTTGTATTTCTCTCAATACCTACCACAAATACTTTGCATATATAGGTCAATAGATGTCCAGTAAAGTTCAATAAAGAAGCACCCTTTATTAGCTAAAAACTTTTATGAGCTCAGTTATTCCTTTAGATCAGCTGCTTGAACCATCTGTCTTTCTCCACAGGTCAACAGTGTTGCCCAGAACAAATGAATTTTACACCTTCTCAAACTCAATAGAGCAAAGATGGAACTTCATTCCCCCTGCAAGCCTTACTGCCCTAGAGAAAAGCAAAAACAACGTGTGACATCTAATTTTTTCTCCACATTCTCATCTCAAATTGCAACTGTTTTCCAGATGCTAACTGGTTTTCATTCTTAAAACTGACAGAAAAGTTTCTCATTATTTCCGTTTCTTTTTTTTTGTGTGTGAGGAAGATCAGCCCTGAGCTAACTTCCGATGCCAATCTTCCTCTTTTTGCTGAGGAAGATTGGCCCTGGGTTAACATCTGTGCCCATCTTCCTCTGCTTTATATTGGATGTTACCACAGCATGGCTTGACAAGCAGTGCATCAACGCGCGCCAGGATCTGATCATGTGAACCTGGGATCGCTGCAGCAGAGCGCGTGCACTTACCCGCTGTGCCACAGGGCTGGCCCCTCTCTTTATTTCTAAAGCTGAAATGTTTAAATCATTCTCTGGGCTAGTTGGAGTTTCCATAAAATGAAAATATACATTCCAGAAAAATCCTTAACTTTCCAGAATAATCCTTAATATATTATGGTAAACACCTTGGCAGAATGTCACTGATTTTCAATGTCAGTGCCTCCACAAGGGTATCCTTGCATTGTCTCCCTTCCCAACCACCTCTCACTTTGCCCCTCCCCAGGCTCATGGGCTCAAAGTGTTTACTGAGCACTAAGAATGATCAGAGTCTGAGGGAGACTTCAAGGATGATGCAGCCATGTTTTCTGACGCCAAGAATCTCTCTCCATCTCTCCTTTAACCTCTATTTTTCTTATTCTGGTTTCTACTTTAGTTGTTTACTTGTCTTGTGAATTGATGTTTTGTGGTTTATAATTACCATGTAAATTCATATTACTTTTTGCCTTAGAGTTTAGAAAGAACTTACATTAAACAATGTTTTTTCCCAGTCCTTTGATGTGTCTAATATCTTCCAATGCAATTCAAGTGGCTTCTTGTTTTTATGTCTCCATCATTATTCCTTCAGAATTATGTTTACCCCACACTTTTGATCTGACCAATGCTGCTTTACTCTTTAAACTTTTCTATGCCGAGACTCACGTGAGGAATCCCTCAAGCACCATCAACTAGGCGAACCCACATTCCTCACATCTGTTTCCTTGATTTGTTCCTAAATAAAGAGTTTCTTTTTTGTGTGTGTGAGCAAGATCAGCTCTCAGCTAACATCCATGCTAATCCTCCTCTTTTTCTTTTGCTGAGGAATACCGTCTCTGAGCTAACATCTATTGCCCATCCTCCTCCTTTTTTTTCTCCCCAAAGCTCCAGTAGATAGTTGTATGTCATAGTTGCACATCCTTCTAGGTGCTGTATGTGGGACTTGGCCTCAGCATGGCCAGAGAAGCGGCACGTCAGTGCGCACCCGGGATCCGAACCCGAGCTGCCAGTAGCTCAGCTTGCGCACTTTAGCGCTAAGCCACGAGGCTGGCCCAAGATGTTTCTGAAAATAATAATAAATTGTATAAAAAGCACTATCACACATACCTTAAAGAGAACAAATGGAAAAGAATATTCAATTCCTCAGATAGGTTTGCAATCAAATGAGACATTGAGGGGACCAGGGAGCACTGATCAGAGCAGGATCCTAAGAGAAGAGTTTTTTAAATCAATTTCAAATGAGGTTAAAACTGGAATGAGATAGTATTTTACCAGTTAGCTGAAATCATACGCATTTTGCTGACCTTTGAGAGTTTATTTGCATATAAACTGTACATGTGGGGTAAGAGAAGGCTGATATTGTTTAATTTCTTTTTATTATTCAGCACTTTGTAATAGATGTGGCTATTCACAATTAATAAATATCATAAAGTGGAGAGACCCAACTTTCAACTGCCTGATATTATCAATTCTTACACAAAGCTAGAGTTTTAAAGATCAAATTTCATTCTAGTTACCTGTCAACTAGTCCATTTATATCAGAAAGATGCAGAGTTTTAGGAAAATACTTCAAAACACAAATTTTATATGTAATTTCAAAAGCAAAACTTAGTTAAAAACTGGGTGGTAACCCGTTTTGCTACCATATATTAATCTTTAGCATGGGAGCAAACATTTTTTGAGAATATAATTCATATTTGCCTGTTTGTATATTGTAGAATGTTAAAGGATTTACAGTTTTAATCGTATTTCAAATACCAGAGAATAAAAAACAGAATTGTTTCAGTTTTATGAAATAGTTTCTTAGACATAGCAAATTTTCACAGCATATTACTTGAAAATAAAATAATCAGTTAGTGAGGTTTAAGCAATGTGGTTTTATTTTAAACTTGTTCCTTCCATAGGAGCATCAATAAAAGCCCTCCAGGAGTAGCTGTCGCTCTTTTCCTCCACATGAGCACCAGGTGCGTTTGCTTTAAGCATCAGACTCTCAGGCAACACCATAGCCCTCAACTCCGTTTAGTTGAGAAAAGGCTTTATGAGTCGTGTGTTTTTTCTAGGGGTATGGAGCTCCCAGACTTATTAACTAGAGGGAGAAAGAGTCAGAACACATTCAATAAACTCCAGTGTGCTCAGGTGAGTGGATAGGTGCCTGAACTCACATCTGAAGAAGAACTTAGAGGATGCTTTCTCACTCTGCTTCATGCCCCTGACTAAGCAGTCCTGGACATCCCCGTTACGGCCACGGAATAACACAGGCAGCCTTGATGGACCAGAAATCCTCCTATGTCCATCATTTGTACAGAGCAAACTGGCTTAAGACCTCTCGTTTCCTGCTGCAGTGGTAATTTACAGACATACAGAACTGCCATCTAGTGACTAAGAAGAAAACAGCAAGGTGCTTTACATGGAAAATGAAATTGTGAGTTTTTTAAAAAAGAACAGTGAAGCACTAAAGTTGGTAAAGTTGACACAAATTTGACACAATGTGACACACGAAAGTTATAGTAAAACTGAAAAATGTGTAGGTGAAGTAATCAGTTGTTCTCTCTGCCTCTAAAACATGTCTTGACATCTGACTCATAAATAGTTAGTTTAAATATAATAGAATAACTTTGGAAATAAACTTCTCATCTCATCTCATCCAGTTATGCTGGCAAGAACTGGTATTAAATAGCCAGATGGGGAGTACCCATGTTGAAGTACCATTTTTATCACAGTGGAGAGAATAGGAGGCATAAAACCCAACAGACTGATGTTCAGATCTTCCCTCTCACCCTTGATCAATTTTGTGAACATGGTCTTATTTTGTTTGTGAGGAAGATCAGCCTTGTGCTAACATCTGCAAATCCTCATCTTTTTTTGCTGAGGAAGACTGGCCCTGGGCTAACATCCATACCCATCTGGTTCCACTTTATACGGGATGCCACCACAGCATGCCTTGCCAAGCGGTGCGTTGGCGCACGCCCAGGATCCGAACCGGCGAACTCCAGGCCGGTGCATCGGAGCGAGCACACTTAACCGCTTGCGCCACCGGGCAGGCCGCTAAACATGGTTTTCTTTATCAGTTAAATATGAATTATAATAGTTACTTTAAAGGATTACTGTAAGAATTGCATGAGGTAATACAGTAAAGGGACAGGTGTAGAGTAATAGTTAATTCTCCTGCCCTGTCTCTCTTCTATGAAACATGCACAAATCATCTAAGAAGAGAACTTGTCTATACAATAAACTTATGACAAAGATTCAATTGTTCTAGAAGTAAGGGCCACCATTGTTGAGGGCTTAACCTCAACTGCTTCCAAATACTGTTAACTCTCAATTAATTTTATGTATTTTGTGTCTTCCAGACACTTCACTGGCTAGAAGGAAATGAGAAGGTGTGAAATTTAAATTGATGTATTTCACCCTTGAATGTCCAAGCTATAAAATCAGGTGTTTTAAATCACCTAGTTCATCAGGTTTTCTGCTTATTATTATATATTTTACCATGGTTCACAGCCCGAGAAAAATAGAAAATCATTATAATTTTACACACCTGAATATATATCTTGACTATTACAGCTGGAATCTTAATATATAGAACAATGTTGTACATGTTTTGTCCTTGTTGATAGTACAGAATACTTTTGTCCAGGTTTTCTTTGGCATTATCATATACAATGAAGAACTCAGTAATAAATGCCCTGGAGATAAGGATTTAGAAAAATCTAACATACTATCCTAGTCATGCCACAAAATATGCTATAAAAATAATGAGAGGATATTTTGAAGGCATTATTTTTCTTAATTATTTCCAACTTTATGTCCCTTTACCTGTTTTTAATAATTCTGCATCTTATTCACTATTGGCTAATCATCTCATAGTAATTAAGTAACCCTCAGTTGAGTCCACCATGCCTCTTCAAGTGCCCCTGCCTGATGTCGGTCTCAGCTCTGACAAAAGAAGCTGGGAAAACCTGTTTTGTGGCACTCTTCTTAAGGATATCTTTACTCTTACAATAATAGCTATATTTTTGAAAGGCACCAGTGGATTATAAAATAAAGTACTCGACCCATGTTGTATCCTCATTTTGCCTCCAGGGGGAGCACAACTTTCATGTGTAATGCAGGGCTGCTGCTTTATTGTTTCCTTTCAAGATATTTTATTACTTGTAAAACATGTCGATGTAAATAATCCATAATCAATCTATAAATCAAAATTAGGGTGAGTTTATTATGAACTAACTTTTGAGGACCATGGCCCTGGGCCTTCCTTCCCTAAAGAAGGAAGGGCACCAAAGGAGTGGAGAGTACAGAGTGGTTATATACCATCAAAGAGCATGTATCACATAGGATTGTAATGTACCTTTTACAATAACCACAAGATCGCCCTGCCAGGTTGCCCTGCTAGAATAGCTATTGATGGACACAGCAGGGAGCAGGTCTGCTGTCTCGATAGATGTGGCTGGTGTCAGGTCTGTTGTCTGGAGCTGGGCGGTCACAGGATGAATGCAGCAGTAAAATCACAGCCTAGGGAGAAATGCTTATCCTTAAGGCAATGCTAATGAGGGGGAAGCTGCATTCTTATCTTAAGGGAATTTATTCTTCTCTTGGAGACATGGCAAAGCAGATACAGAATGCAGGCGACAAGACCTTTTGGAAAAACAAACTCAGGCCGAGTTAGATTTACTCCAAATCGCTTCCTCATATGCTCCAATATATCTTATTGCTTGCCATTTATTTATCAAGCTCAGGGCGTGTCTTTCAAACAGAAATCATCGAGAATAGCATGAAGTAGTCACTTACCTACAGATGTCACTGTGGTAACAGAATATTAACAAGTAGCTTTCAAATATAACCATTTTCCCAAATATTGTATTTCACTGAGTTAATCAAAAAGGCATTCTTCTGTCTTATACTCAGAAATCTCAACTCTGAACTTAACACTAGATGTAGCCAATTTTGAATAAAGACCTTTAACATCAAAGCCGGCCAATAGATCTTGTTAAAGCAAATCCAAACTTGGGAACACTTTTGTTTTCAGTCACATGTAAATCCTCTCAAACTCAAAATAGGGTCCCGGCTTTGTGCAGATGGAGAAAAGCTTCTGTTCCTCTTTTTCTATTCAGATAGTGCAGGGAAGAGCCCAAAAGATCTCCTGGTGGAACACGAACAGTTCTTTACATTAGAAATGCAGGCAGTGTTTCCTAGCTTCTTTTCTATAGGCCGAGACATGCTGACCTGCCCAGAGGAGCAAACTTCTGGGCTCCAACAGTAAATAAGACCATGTGCAGTTTACCACAACAATGAACTACAAAGATGTATCAGGAAATATTTTGAACATCAACACCTAAGCTTTCAGTTTCCCTCTGTCTAATTCCATGGCTACCTGAACTGAATTCATTCTCCATCCCCATCCCTTTCATGATAGTTTTTATCTCCTTGAATCAGCATGTTATAACATCTAAGAGAAATTTATCAAAACACTTTCTTCAAAATAGCTAACTGAAATATAAGAGTTGTAGAGGGTCAAGATTTTAAGATGAACGTGATGTACAGAGTAACTGTGCTACAAAATAAAAAGAAAATAAATGAGAACAATAAGAAAAGGAAGAAAAAAATGATAAGGAGAAGGAATATAACAGAGAGTAAAAGTAAGAAAGAGAGAAAAAAGAAGAAAGAAGGTGTAGGAAAGAGAAAGAGTCAGGAGAAGCATGAGAAATGGCAAAAAGGGGCACGAGCAGAGGGAAGACACCATGTTCAGAGGGAATGACAAGTGAACTGGTTTCTGACCAGGGCTCATGTCTAGAGTCACTGGCCTGCATTTGAGAACTCCACTCAGTTCTAACATCCACAGAATGACCACTCCTCATGCAAACTCTGATGACACTGATTACCAGCGCTGTCTTCTCCCGGGACCTGCTGGAGCTTTGGGAACTGCCTCTGTCAGCAGCTCTGGGACTGACAGAATCCCCATTAAATACTCATAAACTAGGATGGTGGTGTTTTTTTTAATTACTTTTTTTTAAATTTTATTTATTTTTTCCCCCAAAGCCCCAGTAGATAGTTGTATGTGATAGCTGCACATCCTTCTAGTTGCTGTATGTGGGACGTGGCCTCAGCATGGCTGGAGAAGCGGTGCGTCGGTTCGCGCCTGGGATCTGAACCAGGGCCGCCAGCAGCGGAGCGCGTGCACCTAACTGTTAAGCCACGGGGTCGGCCCACAATGGTTGTTTTGAAAGAGTAACCCAGTAAGAGCTCTCTCAAGGGTACATTTAATCCTGCCAACTCCTGCACTCACCCATCTGAAGAATTAAGAAACTAAACTTTTTTTTTTTAATTACTGTGAAGAAAAGTAAGAGAAAACTTTTCTGGCAAAATTTTAAATGTTCCATCTGCTTTGAAGTTACCTCACAAAATTCTGAGCATAATCTAAAATTCTGGGCTCCCCACAGTTCCAAACATGTTTCAGAAATGATCTCTTTATCATCACAACGTAAGCCTATGCCTTATAAAACAAAATAAACTTGGATGAGCTTTATCTTGTAGAGAGAAGGCAGCAAGAAAAAGAGTAGGATGTGCCTTTCTACTATGAAGGAAAATAAATAAAATCATCAAAATATACAAAATATGCCTCTAAAACTAAATGAAACGGTCTCTAAAGAGTTTTACATTTTAAGTAAAAATGCACCTATATGAAATTATACATCAGTTTGTCTAAAATCTATTCCACTTAATAGAAGAAGAATTCATTCAGTTTCATTTAAATAGCATGACTTATGATTAGCTGCATAATAAGTGGTAGATATTTTAATTCTGATATACCATGTACTTCCACCAATGAAGGTGGACTTAAACTTGTAATTTTCCTAAAAGGGGCCAACCAGATGTTTTGCTTATTTGATTATTTAATAGTATGGATCTGCTCCTCATTGCCAACGAAGGATGTCTACACACAGGCTTTAGCTTGCGTATGTAATGGGAAATGCAGACTGAGTTTACAAAAAGAAAAATTGAAAATGCAGCATTGTCTTTAGGAGATGTGGTCGATCTGTTCAAGACCATTTTCTCCCTTGGTCAAGTGAGAAACTGAGAGAGAATGTTGTCGGCCTCTTCCTTGGCCCCTTATAGAATTCTGCGTTACCTCAATTGAACGTGTCCTAAAGTGTTTGAACTAAACTTGGAAATGAGTTGATGATACTGTATTTGCATTACGCACACAGAATCTCTTTCATTAGGCACCATTTAAAACACTTTTTGGGACATTAGAGGCCAGAAAAGTTTTGCTTCTCTGAGAGACTGTTGCTTTTAATCTCATGGACAAGAGATGATAGAGAATTGTTCCCATTTCCCTTTCTACTTTAAACCTGAGGGATACATTTCCAACTACCTTTAAAAACTGCAGGTCCTTCTGAAACACATTTCAGTGCACTGGCTTACTTCAGCTTCATTTCATTGTTCCATCCTAAATTCCTTTCAGTTTGATCTATTTTCCTTTCTAATCCTTTTGTATACCTAGATATTTAAAAGCTGCTCAAATCTATATTGGAGAAAAGTTGGGTTACAGTTCTTTCAGACAGCATGTAAACCCAATTTTTAGGGTTTCTACACAAAAAGTTTCTGCCGTGTTTCTACCAGCTCTCCTTCTATATTTTTTCCTCCAGGATTTCCTCTGACAAAATTGCCTTTCTAAAAGCCAGTCCTCTGTTCATTCTCTTGGCCAGTCACATTTTCATAGAAAGATAAAGGACTGGATTTTCCAAAGATGCAACAAGAATGATCAAGTCCTGATCCACACCTAGATATGCTGTTCCTGTTCTCCAAGAATTTTAAAACTAAAGTTAATTATCTCTTTCATTTTATCTAAATCTATTAAGTAACCTTGGCACTGAGCCCCTAAACTGGTCCACAGGCTGCTTCAGGAGACACAAAACTCTCTCTCAAATGCTTGCATTCATGTGCTTAGTAGGTATTTTATTTATTTAGATCTTATTCCACAAAAGAGCTTCATTTATTCACTCAAATACTTAAGTATACACTATGTGCCCAAAGGTCTTGAAATGTTGGCAGTCTGCAAGGAAAACAGATAGATATGAACAGATAAATTACACTACAGAAATAATTTGAATGAAAGAGATATGAATAAACTGCCGTGGGACTCCAGGAAAAGAACCACCATGGGGGGTGGACAGGGTTTGTACCATCTAAGTAAAGGAAAATGAAGATAGAGAACATAAAAAGAAAACAAGGTAAATGAAAAGATTTTCTTCTTCTTAATGTTTCTGCCACCAACTTTTGGAGCACACTGCTTGCTGATGTCCTTTCTAGCCAATCTTATCCTTCAGCAGGCTTCTATAGACTTCAAAAATTCGATTGTACCAAGCTGGGTTTCTCCGTGGAGTCAATGCCAACTGTGTAGGGAGCCAGGAGGGGAGCAAAAGATTCACAGGACTCTGCAGGCCTTCTGCAGCTCACTGGTGGGGAGGGGCACCGAGTCTTCACCTTGGCCTCTGTCTCCAAGTTCACATAAAGGAGGGTCCGTTCCTTCCTTGATATATGAAGGTGGAGATAAGCATCTTTCTCAGACGGGATTATAGAAAAATTAAAGTGAGAACCATGAAAAAGACAGAAGAGGTAGCACCATGAATCTGAAGAAACTGGACATGTGAATTAGTAACCAGTAGGAAGAAGAGTTGAAGACAAAAAAAAGGCAAAAAGCAAGTTCTCAATTTTCAAAGATGGAAATGCAAATCTTTCTTCTTCAAAAAGAAAAAAGTCATTGAACTATTTCCTTTAAAATAAAATTGAAAGTGGTCACATGTTGCAAATAATGGTTTTAACCATGATGTCACTACACAATAACGTGTAGCCATCAGTTGTTAAGTGCACTGCAAATAGTTCATTACTTAATAATTATGTTATCAAAGTTTGCAATTGATATATATATTTTAGTAAATAGTAGACTGTGTGCAAAGTTGTCACTATATTATTGATAGTGTCACTCTTACAACTAAAACCATGACTAGGAGGGAAAAGATGGTGTGACCTCAGATTGCTAGAGTCACAGCAAGAAAAGTCAAGAACGTGCCATCAGGTCATTTGGACAAAATGATGCTATATGGCTGTTGGGTTTATAACAGATCTACTGGAGAAAAACAAGTCACTACATTAAATTATTTTCTACTTACCTCCATCACCCTCTCCAAGAACACATATTTTAAAATGAGACAATATATTACATGAAAAATTACTGGCTCTCTCATTTTGAAAACTACATCAAATAATGAAGAAAAAACTAGGTTACAAACATCCTGTTATCAATTCCAACTACCATCTTTTACCAAACTACAACTCTAATTATCACTAATTAACTCTCAATCTAGATCTCCTCCAGTATACAAAATCAATAACTTAAAATGTTTGATAACTTTTTTTAAATTACCCTAAAATTTTAGAGGATAGTATAAATATATCTCTTGGAAAAGTTGAGAAAGATAAAGACACTAGGAAAGGAAATGATGAAAATATTACCCTAATCAATGATGTAAAACACAAGATATGAACAACTGTTAAAAAGAATTCTCTATGAAATTGATCAATTCTACTATCTCTACATCTGGCTATTTCCTATCAGTAATTTGATGCATAAACAAATAGAATAGTGTATTTCATGGGATCAATTCTTCTAGTTGTGTGCTTTTCCTTTTAAAACTTCATATGCTTTTATGTGCTTGCTTTATTTTCAGGTGGTGTCACATTAGAACACCCTCATCTCTGAATATCTTTGCATTAAGGGACTCTACCTTGGCCCTTGATCAACTGTACTCAGAGTTATGATAAACTCAGAGACTTACATGGAACAATGTTTTCTACGTCTCATCTCCCATGAGTTGTTCATGTCAGGGAGTATAGTCCACCAAGTAATCACTAAGCAGTGTCTGAAAAGCATCGGATACTAAAAGGAGGACATGCAGGGCTGGGTGTGGGCCCCCATTCAGTGCCTCAGTGCAAAGAAGAAAGAGATAAATGCATCCCTCCAGAGACTGGGATAAAAACAGGAGATTATGAGCACGAGGCTCCCTCTGAAGGCCTTTAAGCAGGGACCTGGAATAAAACTGTTTACGCTGTGGAATATTGTTGGTTTTACAGGGAACTCATGAGGAAGATAGGACATGAAATAATGATAATTAAAATAACAGCAGCAAACACTTCTACTGAACCAGGCACTGCACTCTGAATGTTAATTCTGTGCTTGAACATACATGAACTCCCATAACCCTCAAAATATCCTGACGTAGTAGATGTTGTTCTTCTCACCATTTTATAGATGAAGAGACTGGGTACAGTGGCTGGAAAACTCAGCCAGGTTACAAAGCTGATACATGGCAGAGCCCAAGCTCAGTGCTCTTCTGTGATGCTCTTGGACTACAACTCCAAGTGAAGTCTCTAACGACTATCTTTCTCTCTATAATCCAATGGGGGAAAAATCAAAATTCTTAACTCTAACACCCATGCTACCATTTAGGAAATGTTAGTGAGGAAGAGATTTATGAATAGTAATAATGTCCTTCTATTTACTCTTCACTTATAGATCAGACATCAATATTCCTGATCAGTCCACCAAGAAGAAACTGGGACATTATTATGCCAAAAAGAAGAAAAAACAAGGAATAAAACAACCAAATTCCTTTAAACATCATTACACAAATGTGATTCTTAATTCCATATGACAAATATAAAGTGCTTTCCTGGTTTGGGGCTCAATATAAAGCTGATGTTAATATCATGTTATCTTCCCAGCCAATAACACAAAATATTTTAAGACAACAAAAGGGAGAAAGACAAAAAACAACCCAACAGAAAAATAAATATTACATCTGAACGCTGTACAATTTTTTAAAGATTACTTAAGTGTTAGATTTAGTAAAATTTGTATCTCTATCTTGCCTCTCCCAGTTATCTCTGAAGGTAAAGAAAAGGACTAAGAAAAGCACAACGAAGCCAGTTAGGGAAGCGAGTCAGCGGGAAGAGGTGAGGTGGCCGCCCCTCTGCAGACGACAGACAGAAATCTCCCCTGGGAGCCGTCTCAGGACTCACAAGATGTGGAGCTTTGACCTCGGGCAGTGGCTACAGCTAGACACCAGCAGCAGTGCTTCTCAGACTTCAGTCTACACGATAATAACTGGACAAGTCCAGTGTCCCTTCCCCGGAATTCTAACTCAGCAGCTTTGAAGTTGGGACACGAGAATTTTCCATTTAAGAAGCCTAAGAGTGATTTTCCTTGAGTTATTTGCAGATTATGACCAAAGGCATACCTTGAAGAGAAGCACAAACTCACTACCCAGTATGCACTGCACAGATACTTTGTGTCACACACTCTCAGAGCATTCCCTGCCCCAGGGGTCCCACCTGCTTCAGCATCCTAGGGCCTGTGTTCTTCATCAGGAGGTTCCGAGGGTGGCAAAGCAGACAGGACTCACCTGGGAAACTGCCCTTCTGTGTAATTCAGTGAGTGCGTGGGCTGCCTGCAGCCCAGGTGTAAAGTGGGTCTTGCTATATTTAAAAATAAATTTCTTTTTAATTTTATTGAGGTCATATGGCTTATAACTGTGTAAATTTCAGGCGTACATTACTATATTTCAGTTCTGTATAGACTGGATCATGTTCACAGCCAATAGTCTTGTTTTCATCTGTCACCATACATATGTGCCCCTTTACACCTTTCCCTCTTTCCCTCTGGTAACTACAATCTGTACTCCTTATCTATGTGTTTGTTTATTTTCCAAATATGAGTGAACTCAATCAGTATTTTTCTTTGTCTATCTGACTCTTTTCACTTAGTATAATACCGTCAATGTCCATCCATACTTTCACAAATGGCATGAGGTTGTCTTCTTTATGGCTGAGTAGTATTCCATGGTATATATGTATATATATCACATCTTTATTCATTCATCCATTGATAAGTACTTGAGTTGCTTCCCAGTGTTGGCTATTGTGAATAATGCTGTGAAGAACATAGGGGCGCATACATTTTTTGAATTACTGACTTCATATTCTTCGGATAAATATCCAGAGGTAGAATAGCTGGATCTTATGGTATTTTTATTTTTAATTTTTTGAGTAATCTCCATCCTTTTTTCCATTGTGGCTGCAGCAGTTTGTATTCCCACCAGCAATGTATGAGGGTTCCCTTTTCTCCACATCCTTTTCAACACTTATTATTTCTTGCCTTTTTAATTATAGCCATTCTGATGGGTGTGAGGTGATATCTCATTGTAGTTTTGATTTGCATTGCCCTAATAATTAGTGATGTTGAACATCTTTCATGTGCCTGTTGGCCATCTGTATAACTTCTTTGGAAAAATGTCTTTTCATATCTTCTGCTCATGTTTTGATCAGGTCGTTCATTTTTTTGTTGTGGAGTTGTGTTCATTATATATTTTGGAAATTAACCCCTTGTCAGATATATGATTTGCAAATATTTTCTCCCAGTTGTTAGGTTGTCTTTTCATTTTGTTGACAGTTTCCTTTGCTGTGCAGAAACTTTTTAGTCTGATGTAGTCCCACTTCTTTATTTTTCCTTTTGTTTCCCTTGCCTGACAAGAGACAAAGACAGACATTACATAAGGATAAAAGGGACATTTCACCAAGAAGACATAATACATTAATATACATGCACCTAACACAGGAGCAACAAACTATATAAAGCAACTATTATCAGACTTAAAGGGAAAAATTGACAGCAACACAATAATTGTAGGGGACTTCAACACCCCACCCACATCAATGGATTGATCATCCACACAGAAAGTCAACAAGGAAACAGTGGCCTTATATGAAACATCAGACCTGATGGTCTTAATAGATATATATAGAACATTTCATCCTAAAACAGCAGAATACACATTCTTCTCAAGTTCACATGGAACATTATCAAAGATAGAAATACGTTGGGAAACAAAGCAAGCCTCAATATTTCTAAGAAGACTGAAATCATATCACGCATTTTTCTGACCACAAGTGTATGAAACTAGAAATCAACTAGAAGAAAAAATTGGAAAAGTCGCAAATATTTGGACAGTAAACCACATGCTACTGAACAACTATTGGATCAATGAATAAGTCAAAGGAGAATTCAAAATATACCTAGAGACAAATGAAAATGAAAAACAACATATGAAAACATATGGGATGCAACAAAAGTAGTACTAAGAGTGAAATTTATAGCAATACAAGCCTACCTCAAGGAATGAGAAAAAGCCCAAATAAACAATCTAACACAGTATCTAAAAGAACTAGAAAAAGAAGAATAAACAAAGCCTAGAGTCAGTAGAAGGACAGAAATAAAAATCAGAGCAGAAATAGATGAAAGAGAGGCTAGAAAAAGAACAGAAAAGTTCAATGAAACTAAGAGCTGATTCTTTGAGACGATAAGTCTCTTTCTTTAGAGGTAGAGATGGCATGTGGGCCGAGATTATAAGATCAGCAAATCCAGACACTCAATCGGAGATGTCCCTGAACTTTAAGCATCTTTTAAGCAATTTCTTAGCATCTTTACTACATTCAAATATGCTGTCCCTTTAACATCTGTTTGAATACGTATGGCAAAGTCAAAGGACAGCGTATACTAGGCACCACAGGATGATAATAGCTTCCCTGCCTTCAACAACAAAAGGTCCAGGAAACCGAGTTATCTTGGGTCCAAGTTGGGAACTGTTTTGGAGAAATATAGTGAAAAAGTAAATAAACCAGACAAGAATAAAAGAATTGGACAGGGATCTGCTGGCAAAGAAAACTTTTCCCAGCTACAGGCCAATAGAATCTGGACAGAATGAGAAGGCTCACAACTACACCTGGCACCAGGGAATAAAGTGGAAATCTCACAAAGGAGGCCACTTTGAGGCCTATAAACACCTTGCAAAGCTACTCATTAGGGTTTCAGAACAACAACATGTTTAGGGTGTGTGTGTTCAATATCCGCACGTCCCGGGTTCTCCTCATGATATCTGCCTTACCTATATGTATATTCCCCGAAACCTTTGTGGATTATAAAGCAAAGCGAAGAGAGTAAGAGTGTGGCAGAGGTAAAGAGCAAATTAAAAGCAAAAAACATACTGTAGTCATCATGTTGAGACTATAAAGTAAACTGAATTAACTGATGGACAGGAGATGCTCTTTCTGTAATTTTTTTTAATAAATTAAGAAATTCATAAAATATTCTTCAACATTGACGGTAATATACAACGCATAGATGAGTTAGTTCAAGCTTTACCTTCAGGGACAGTCATTGACCCTCATAGAGAATTCAGATTCCAGGGGTCAGCTAGTCTTGTATCAGAAAGTGTCACATTTCAGACCTGGCTGTGCGTTTCAGCTATTCACGTCTCTTTAAGCTGTTTAGTCATATCTAGGGCCGGCCCCATGGCTTAGCTGTTGGGTGCACGCGCTCCGCTGCTGGCGGCCCGGGTTCGGATCCCGGGCGCGCACCGACGCGCCACTTCTCTGGCCATGCTGAGGCCGTGTCCCACATGCAGCAGCTGGAAGGATGTGCAACTGTGACATACAGTTATCTACTGGGGTTTTGGAGGGGAAAAAATAAATAAATAAAATCTTTAAGCTAGTCATATCTTGATAAGCACCACAGGCTTTGCTACTTAGCTTACTGAATATCAGAAATAGCTTTTCATTGGTGAAATGAGTGGTTCGTTTAATTAGCATGAATTTAGAAATGAGCTCTCATTGGTGAAACTGAAGGGATTCTGTATATGTGGATTGGCCAAAACATCAGAGAATATCCTCATACTTAGAGGAAGAAGGTAAGAGTCGGGCAAGCGAGGATGTCAGGTGTGATGTCCTGACAGTGCTGCGCCAGCTGCTGGTTTAGGAAAATGTCTCCCTGCCTGTTGCCAGCCATTAGGCACAAGATCTTGCCTCCTTCATATCTGTATCATGTGAACCTTTCATGGAAGGTGTAGCCGGGCATCTATCCGGGTAGCAAGCTGCACATCCCCTGATGAATGGACTCTTGCCTAGAGCGCTTCATCATCCTAATACAATGCCACTCAGTCTTGGACATCTCTGCCTCCATGTAAAACAGGCGGCACCAACAGCCAAAGAGATAAATGGTTTCACTTAGGATTCCATGTTCACCCCAATACAATGTATGCTATAAGCACTCTATACAACCCCATGTAAACTATATATATATGGAAAGTTCAGTTGGTCCTCCAGGCTTTCAGACACGTCCCAGGGCTCTCACACATTACAGTGCCGTGATGTAATCTCAAAACCTCTCCTTCACCTCATGGCTCCAGTAGCAGAAAATAAGGAAAACACAATTTCTTTCATGGCTTTTTAGTGTCTACAGATGCCATCTCTTCAACCAGACTATCACTTATATTTTTCTACATGCCTCCCGTCCACCTCCCAAATTCGTCTCTCCCTGTTTCCTGAGTCAAGCTCCACTCCACTAGAAGGCCCTCCCTGGTCCTCCCCTCACAGAGTCTCATCAATCAGTAAAGTCACGTTGAAGCCCCAGCTCACCTGGACCCCTCTGGAATCAACACACAGACACGGCACACCTGCATCCCTCGTTTTGACAATAATGTTGTGCTGTCTGGAAGGGTAGGGGCTTAACACTTTCCTGAGTGTATCTTATCTTCCCTCAAATGCACTGAAAGTCTCTTCAGCATGAGAAGTGTGCACACTTGTCCTGTCAATCCCCCCACTCTTGACAATTTCATGATGACTGCATAACAGCCACTTAATGTCTATTGCATGAACACGCTTGTCAGGTAGAAAAAAAAATGAAATGGTTTGTCAATATGAGCAGCAGCTGTAGCTGGTAATCTAATTTTCCTCATTTGCTTAATAAGGTACCAAAAGATACCCACAAACTTTGTGGGTTTTATTTGAAAAACCAAGGTAGCAAGTTACCAATTATATCGAAATCTAATGGCAATTACAGAAGATAAAGAAAAATACATAGTAGATAAAAATCCTAGGATATCATCAATACCGGCGCCCGGACAGATCTCCTAACTTTACAAGGCCTCAGCGTTCTCATCAGGAAATCATGAATGATACCCGCCCTGGCCCTGTTCATAGGGCTGGTGTGAGGCAGGAGCAAACACTATACGGAAAGAGCTAAGACAATGACAGCTGTTATTCAGAAACAACACACCAGGAGTACCACTCATTTTGACATTTTAAAAATCTATGTTTAGGGCCAGCCCCGTGGCTTAGCGGTTAGGTGTGCGAGCTCCACTGTTGGTGGCCTGGGTTCGGATCCCGGGCGCAAACCGACGCACCGCTTCTCTGGCCATGCTGAGGCCGTGTCCCACATACAGCAACTAGAAGGATGTGCAACTATGATATACAACTATCTGTTGGGGTTTTGGGGGGGGGAAGGAGGAGGATTGGCAATAGATGTTAGCTCAGAGCCAGTGTTCCTCAGCAAAAAGAGGAGGATTACCATGGATGTTAGCTCAGGGCTGATCTTCCTCACAAAAAAACAGAAAGAAATGTAGTTATTTTCCAAGTAGGGTAATAAGCTTCTTGTCTACAGACACTATATCCTATAACCCCCGTTTTCCCCAGGATATTACATATTCTGTATACATAACAGACACACAATGAGTACTAAGGAACTGATAAATAAATGGCAAGCAATAGGATATATTGGAGTACATGAGGAAGCCATTTGGGGTAAAACTAATTTGGCCAGAGTTTGTTTTTACAAAGGGGCCTGTTGCCTGCATTGTGTATCTGCTTTCCCATGTCCCAAAGAGAAGAGAATATGCCCTTAAGATAAGGATGCCCTCATTGGCAGAACCTTAAGGATGAGCATTTCTCCCTAAGCTAGGACTTGGTTGCTGCAGTCATCCTGTGACCATCCAGTTTGAGACAACAGACCTGACACCAGCCAAGCCCATCGAGACAGCAGACCTGCTCCCTGCTGTGTCCATCAATAGCTATTCTGGCAGGGCAGTCTGACAGGGTGATCTTGTCACTATAGTAAAAGGGACATTACAATCCTATGTGATACATGCTCTTTGACAGCATATAACCGCTCTGTACACCCCACTTCGTTGATGCCCTTCCTTCCTTAGGGAAGGAAGGCCCTGGCCATGGTCCTCAAAAGGCGGCTCATAATAAACTCACTCCAATTTTGATTTATACATTGATTATGGATTATTTACGTAGACATTTGTTGGTGTAGTCATGGCAGGATTTCAGAGAAACCCACCAGAGACCACCTGGAATCTACACTGAACTGGCATTGGGTACCAATAGGGGCCCACTGTGCCCTCCAGATCACTGCATTCTTCAGGTGACCCCAATGAGTTCTCCTGAAACCTGGACCTCCTTATTGTAAGTCAACAGTTCAGAGTTTATTTGAGCTGTTTTCAAGGCTTAAGGCTAGGTGTCTTAAGGGGGTACTGGTACATTCCCTAGGTCAGAGGAACCTAGGGCGGAATTCCTAGGAACGAGAAACCCAGGGGGAATTTCCTTGACCAGGGGAGGCTAGGGGGCACTTTTGGAGTGAATGGGGGAGGCTGACCTTTTTAATTTGGCTTAAAATTGGGAAGAATTGTGTTTATAAGATCTGAACAAAATTGCTTGATAGAGAAATGAGAGACTGAATCTGTTCAGCTCCGAAAAAAAGGGACATTGCTCCTCCCGGCCTTTTGGGCATTCCCAGACCTGAAGCTGTAAAACTGCTAGAAGAAAACATAGGGAAGAGGCTCCTCCACATTGGTCTTGGCAATGATTTTGTGGATATCCCACCAAAACTGCAAACAGCAAAAGAAAAAATCAACAAATGGGACTACATCAAACTTAAAAGCTTCTGCCCAGCAAAAGAAACAACCAACAAAATCAAAAGGCTGGGAGAAAAGTTTTACAAACCATGTATCAGATAAAGAGTTAAATATCTAAATTTTATAAAAAATTTATACAACCCATAAAAAAATTTATAAAGAACTCATACAACCCAATAACAAAAAAGCAATCCAATTGAAAAATGGGCAAAGGACTAAGTAGACATTTGTCCCAAGAAGACATCTAAATGGCCAACACGTACATTATAAGGAGCTCAATGTCACTAATCATCAGGGAAATGCAAACCCAAAGCACAAAGAGCTATCAGCTCACACCTGTAAGGGTGGTGATCATCAAAGTGACAAGAGATAATAAGTGTTGGCAAGGATGTGAAGAAAAGGAAACCCTTGTGTGCTGTTCATGGGGATTTAAACTGGTGCAGCCACTATGGAAAAGACAGTGGAGGTTCCTGAAAAAATTAAAAAATAGATACACTTCACTGTATTTATCCGAAGAAAATGAAAACACTAACTTGAAAAGATATATGCACCCCTGTGATTATTACAGAATTATTTATAATAGCTAAGATATGGAAACAACCTAAATGTCCATCAATAGATGAATGGATAAAGAAAACGTGGTATGGGCTGGCCTGGTGACATAGTGGTTAAGTGTGTGTGCTCTGCTGTGGCAGCCCGGGGTTCAGATCCCTGGTGCGCACTGCCTCACCGCTTCTCAGGCCATGTTGTGTTGCAGTCCCATATAAAGCGGAGGAAGGTGGGCACGGATGTTAGCACAGGGCCAGTCTTCCTCAGCAAAAAGAGGAGGATTGGCACATGTTAGCTCAGGGCTGATCTTCCTCACAAAAAAAAAGGAAAGAAAATGGGGTATATACTTACAATGGAATATTATTCAGCCATAAAAATGAAAAAATCTTGCCATTTGCAATGTCATGGATGGACCTTGAGGTCATTATAGTAAGTGATATAACTGAGACAGAGAAAGACAAATACCATTTGATCTCAGTTATACATACAATCTGGCTCTGCAGTTTCTCACCAAATTGCCACTGGCAGGCCGAGTCAAGTACCGATTTTCTTTAGTGAATCCAAGGGAATGCCTCTCAGAAAAGGCTTTTAACTGCAGTGTGTCTTGGAATTTATGTGTGAGACAGTCTTAATTCCTAGAGCTGAGAGAGGTTCTGCACGGTCTCAGATCCAGAAATGGAAGACAGAGATAGTTTGGCTCAGCTCTAGGGACAAGACTCTAAGGGCTCTGCAGTTTCTTGCCAAACTGCCACTGGCGGGCCGAGTTGAGAACTGGCTTTCTTTAGTGAGTCCAAGGGAATGACTCTCAGAAAAGGCTTGTAACTGCAGTGTGTCTGGGAAGTTATGTGTGAGAGAGCCTTAATTCCTAGAGCCGAGGGAGGTTCAGGTCAGTCTCCATTTTAGGAATGGAAGACAGGGAGAGTTTGGCTCAGCTCTAGGACCAAGCCTGTAAGGGCTCTGCAGTCTTCCTGCCAAACTGCCACTACCAGGCTGAGTGGAAAATGGGCGTTCTTTAATGAATCCGAGGGCATGCCTCTCAGAAAAGGCTTGTAACTGCAGTGTTAGTGGTGGTTGTGTGCCTTGGCAGTTCTGGTGAATGGCTGAAATTCAGTGTTCAGATTATTCAATGTTATGATTTGGGATGTTCAAACAGAAACGGAGCCCCCTGTTCTGTGCCCAGATGGGAATTTATAGAGATATCATGAAGAGAAGTTCAAATTCAGATACAAAATTCAGTTGATTTTCTATATACCAACAAATAATTGGAATATGAAACAATACCGTTAACAACACACACACATACACAAAGAAATCCTCAAGTGTAAATCCAATAAAATATTTACAGATATCTGTGGAAAAAAATATGAGACACTCTTAAAAACAATAAAGGAAAAATAAATCGATTGAGATATATTCCTTGCTCATGATCAAAAGTCACAATATTATTAAGATGTCAATTCATCTTAAATTGATCTAAAGATCCAGTGCAATTCCAATAAAAATCTCACCAAGCTATTTTGTAGATATTGAAGAACTCATTTGAAACCTTGAGTGGTCTAGACAACCCTGATGAAGAACAAATTGATGAACTCACACTTCTCAATGTCAAGATTAATTACAAAGTCAAGAGACTGTGATATTTTACAATACTACAATAATCAAGAGACCGTGATTTTTTTTTATAATTTTATTTATTTATTGTTTTCCCCCAAAGAACCAGTAGATAGTTGAATGTCATAGCTGCACATCTTTCTAGTTGGTGTATGTGGGATTCAGCCTCAGCATGGCCGGAGAAGCCATGCATCGGTGCACGCCCGGGATCCAAACTGTGATATTTTAAAATGAATGGGGCTGGCCCCATGGCTTGGCGGTTGGGTACGCGCGTTCCGCTGCTGGCGGCCCGGGTTCGGATCCCAGGCGTGCACCGAAGCACTGCTTCTCTGGCCATGCTGGGGCGGCGTCCCACGTGCAGCAGCTGGAAGGATGTGCAGCTGTGACATACAACTATCTACTGGGGCTTTGGGGGAAAAATAAACAAATAAAAATTAAAAAATAAATAAAAAATAAAATGAATAGACATAGAGGTAAATGAAAAAGCACGGAAAGTCCACACACAGACCTCTGCAAATACAGACAACTTGATCTTGGTCAAGACAATAAATGCACTCCAACATAAAAAATAATAGTCTTTTAGGTCTTTAGTCATCATCAACCATGGTGATGATAAAAAAGGACGACCCTATGGAAATAAATGAACCAAGACACCAACTTTGCACCTTAGACATATATTTTCTCAAAATCACACATCAACTTAAATATAAAATGTAAAACTGTAAAAATCATACTGGGAAACAGGAGAAAATCTTCATGATATACAGTTTGATGATTAGTTTTCATATACAACACAAAAAGCACAATCCATGAGGAAAATAATTGATCATGTGGACTTGGTTAAATTTAAACTGTCCAATCTGGGAAAGGCGGCATTCACAGAGTGGAAATACAAACTCCTGACTAGGATAATACATTTGTAAAACACATATCTGCAGAAAGACCTGTATGCAAAATATTCAAAGAACCAATCAAATGCTGCAACAAGAAAACAAACTCCCGAAATTAAAATAAATAGACCAAAATGTGAATAGACAAGTTACCAAAAATATATATATACATGGCAAATAAGCAAATAAAAATTGCTCAACAACAAGGAATTATTGGAAAATAAAATCTATTGTGCATTAAGAAAAAGCAAATTAAAACACCAATGAGATACTCTACTCTTCTAGTAGAATAGCTAAAAAACAAAAACTGACAATACCAATTACTGGTGAGGGGTTAGGACAATAAGAAATCTCATTCACTGCTGATGGGAATACACACAATACAACCTCTTAAGAAGACATCTTGCTAATTCTTGTGAAGCTAAATATAGTGTCACTATATGGTGCACCAATTGTGCACCAGTGTATTTCTCCAACTACTGTGAAAATATACATCCACACACAGAACCCTAAGAACATCTAAAAAGCAGCTTTATTCACAGTGGCCAAAACCTAGAAGGAACCAATATGTCCTTTAACAAGTGAATGACACCCAAGCGTGGGACACTGAGTGAAGACACTTGAGGCACACATGGGCTACAGGCACAGGGTAAGGAAACACACGAGTTCAGACAAGGGCTAGAGGAACAGTAGATGAAAACACTGGTTGTCTAGATAGGCTGGAGGCACAGAGAATGTAGACAAACACGAGCTGGCATGGGCTGAAGCACAGCGGACAGGCACACTCAGGGGTGGAAAGGGATGCAGACACATGGAGTGAGAGAGACATGTGAGGTCTGGTATAAAATGTGGGCACAGGAGATAGAAACACTCGAGGAAATGTGTGCGCTGCAGGTACATGAGAGAATTACATTAGTTGTCTGACATGGGTTTTAGAGAGAGGGGATGGAAACTCATATGGGTTGGCAAGGGCTACAGGAACAAGGAATGGAGAATTTTGAGAGGTGGTATGGACAGAGGGGAGAGAAAATCTTGACAAAACAAAAGGGCAGACATGGGCTGCAGTCATATGAGATGGTGACATTCGACACAAGATATGAGCTTCAGGTAGAGGGACGGAGACACACAAAGGCTGGCATGGTTGCAGACCATGGGCTGGAGACGTTATGGGGCAGACATGGCTTGCAGCACAGAGTTTAGTAATACACTAGGGAAAACAAAAGATACGAGCTACATCTGTGTGTAGCCTTAAATGAATGTATGAGTATGGAAGAAAGACAGGAAATCCACAATCTCAGCTTCTGTCCCAAGAATTAAAAGAGAATAACACTGGAAAAAATACAGATAGGAAACAATAATAAAGACAAGAATCAATGAAATAGAAAAATACTAAAGAAATAAATCAGGCTAAAAGTAGTTATTTTTAAAATATTAATAATGTTAATAAACCACTAGCAACACTGATTAAGGAAAAGAAAAAGAAGTGAAACACAAATGACCAGTATCAGAAATCAAATAAGAAGTATTGTCTACAGAGTGCTTAGATCTTAACGAGATACACCATTTTGTGAAATACTTAGCACTACGAATTAGACAGCAAAGGTCAAAATTCACTTTATAAAAAACCCATATACTGAAACTGACACACAAAAAAACATAAAATAGGAAAACTGACATATCTACTAAATAAATTGAATTGTTAGAACGTCAAGCCAACTAACCAACAAGAACAACAAACACTTTCCACAAGCAAAACTCTAGGTCTGGGATCATTAACTATTCCAGACAGTAGAGGGAGGGAGGAAGGAAAGGTTCAGATTCCAGATTAGACTGAACACAAAAGTAGTATAGATTTTATTCACACTGAGTACAGTACAAAGATGATTCTTTACCACACAGGACCTCTGAAGTCACCTTTCCACTATACTACCCAATAAATTGAACCTAGAGAAGAACTGGAGAAAAAAAGCACAACACTTAATAAATATTTTTAATACAGTAAAGAAACTGAGGTTATCTAAACAGAAGAGGAAAAGGTTAATAGGTGACAATTACCATCTTCAATGTATGAGGAAGTCCAGAGAAGGCTAACTTTAAAAAGTGGATATAAAGTGAAAATTATTTAAATAACATGAAGAAAAATTTTATCATATGGCAAAGTAATATAGCAGACAATCAACCAATCAATAAAAAACCAATTAATTAATGTATATCATTGATTAGTGATATCAGAACTGATTTCTGGAGGTTGTGGAGTTTTAGCATGCCAATGAGATCAAGAAAATAAGTATTTTAATTATTGTTATTGATTATAAAAATCAGAAGAAAACAAACTTCTTTGTCCAAAGACATTTCTGCAAGTGAAATTGTCTAAAAAACTGACAGCTTGCCTCCTCTTTTAACCACTAAACCATAAGAAATGTAATACCGTGGGCAAACACTTGAGCACTGTCACCTGCACAAGTCCCCAGCGCTGTCACCCCATCAAGGCCACAGATCAGGGTGAGGAGTTGGCGGAGGGGAGACGGCTTCACACTCAGCGTCTTTCCTTCCTGGGTCAGAACTCGGTCCCAGCTGCTCGCTGTCTAGTCTTCTGGGGATGCAGAGAATTCTTCTGGGGACACGACACACTTCAGGTGTTAAGGATGTCATCATTCTTTTTTAAACAAATGTTAGATCATGTGACGCACTTCTCAGGACAGGAGGAGCCGCCTCAAGGGAAGGCAGATCTTCTCCAGGAGCTGACGGTCATCCAGGGAGAGCAGAGTCAAGGGCTGCAAAGCGCCAGCCAGCTCCTGCTCGCGTCTCATGGACACCTCGGTAACCACGCGCCCATGCCCAGGCTGTCCCCCCCCCCCAGCCGTTCTCATTGTAGCCTCAGAGGCCCGCGCATGCGCAGAACCGGCGCTCAGAGCGGCAGAGGGGCTGCGAGCTGGAGAGGTGCGTGACGCGTGCACTGGAGGCAGGGTCCCTGGTGCGGAGGTGGCGGCTGCGCTGGTTTGTGTGTGGGGATTGGCAGTTTCTGGATCCTTCCTCCAGGATTTTCAGCGCTGTGGAGCTCTCCTTTCTGCAGTGTGGAGGAGCGCTGGGCAGGAGGCGGCGCCGAGGTAGGCGGTGGGCGGTGGGCGGTGGGCAGCGGGCTCCGCGAGGAGATCTCCGCCGCTGATGGCGGGAGCGCGGTGGGGCGGGGGGTCGGCGGATGGGGACGGGGCTGCTGGCGGGCTGCCTCAGGCGGGGGAGCCAAACCTCTGTCCCTTGGAGGAGCAGAGGAGCGTCGCCTGGCCGGCGGGCCCCTTTGCCTTGGCAGGGCCCCACCTCGGCAGGGCCTCCTGCCCACCCAGCAGAGGTGCAGGGGGCGGCAGGGAGTCGCCTGCCCTCTGTGCGAGCCCTTGAGTTCGCGCTCCCCCAGGACCCCGTCTAGGCCAGGTCGCGACATCCCGGGGTGAACACTTTCCTTCAGAAGACAGCCAGTGGTCAGCGCTCCTCTGCCTGACTCCGCGCAGGCTATTGGGCTCCTCACTGCGTTCTTTAAACAAATAAGCGTTCCTACTTCCTTGGGACCACCTTTATAGAAAAGCCTAATCCCATTAATGGTTTCTGATAATTGACTCTATATTTGCAAGGGGAACTTTGAAGCCTGTGAATTGTTGTAAACTGCATTTAATGAAAGGAGCTTCAAACAATCCTTGGTGAAAATTATGTAACTTCCTAATAATAACTCACCTTTGGTTAAGATAGATTGATGACTGATCAATTGATGATTGACATAATGTGTATGGAATTTAGGTTTCAGTGGAAAGGTTTTTCTTGGCAGTTGGTGCTAAAATTAAAATCGGATAAGGAGGAGGTTTTTAGAAGTAGTATGTAGTGTGTGTTTTGTCTCCGTACTCATTTAGAATCGTAAGAATTTAGATTTGGAAAGCCCATAGAACAAGAATTTTGAAATTTTGATTTGACTGACATGGTGAAAGGTCAAAAGGCCAAATACAGTAGGATTTCATTTATATGATATTCTAGAAAAGATAAACCATAAAGAAAGACAACAGATCGTTAGTTGCCATTAGTTTTAATATTTAGTTAATTATTTAATTTAATAGTTTAATCATTAGTTTTAATATTTCTGATTAAAAAAATACATTTTAATGATAACATCCTAATTATGCTTTTGGATGATTACAGAAGTTAATAACCTATTAAATTCTGCAGTAGGAACAAATAACTTGTTATTGGTGTCTTTGAAGTGTAAGTATTGGTGGTACTGAAATTTTTAACTAAGCTTTTTGGATTCTGAACTACTGGTTTTTTTACTAGATCATGTTGGACGTGGCATATTACAAGTTTCAAAAGGCTCTTTAAATTATTGTAGCAGGCTGAAGCTATTAAATTGTAATGTAAGAACTTTATAGATGAAACAGGCAAAATACAAAAAGCCCTTCATCATTTTATCTTTGTTAAAAAATCAAGTAAATCTTATCATATACATGAATGACTTTTGGCTAGACAGACCTGAACTTGACAAGATGGACTCAGTAGTATGGGGAACTTGTTTTGGAATTTTAAAATAGGAGAAGACATATTAGTTTTAGCTGAGGGTGACCCAAGTCAATGTGGTGGGTTTAGCTGCTTATATGCTCTTGCTGAGTTACGATCTTGATTATAAAGCTGGTCATAGACACACCAAGAAATTTGGACCATTTTATGTATCAACATACTAAGAAGTCCTATTTCTCTGATAGTTTCTGATTTCAGGGTATCTGGGAAGAACAGTTTCTCAACATAGGTACTTTGGAATATAATTTTTGATAGTTGGCTTATTGAATCATAGAATCGTGGAGATGGAAATAATTTTAGTGGTTGTAGAGCCTAAACTCTTCATTTTCCAGGAAATGGAAAGTGAGGTTTCTTGAGTTAAGTCATCCATAGTCTGACTGCTACTTAGTGACAGAGTTGGAAGTAAATGCTCGGATGCTTGTCTCCAGATTCTTAGTACAGTGCTCTCTGTGCTGTATACATACTATTAAGGAGAGAAACTAATGAGTTGCCTTCTCAGATCATATATGTAGCCAGCAGGGTTGATTCTTTCCCATATGTATTTTTTCCTTTCTTTTTAAAATAACTACTAATTACAATTAATTCATTCTCCTACCATGTCTAATGACTATCCTTATGTGTGTCTCCTTGAGCACACATGGATTCCCTAGAATGGACACCTGCCTGTGAGTGGATTGCTGGGCCAAAGGCTGATGTGCATCGGCAACTTGACGAGCTGCAGCCAAATCATCCTCTGAAGTTTTAACAATTTCCATTCCCACCAACAGTGTATGGGTCATCCTTGCCCTGGGAATTGTCAGATTGGCATTGTCAGATTTTTAAAGGTTTGCCAATCTGATGGGTGAGCAATGATGTATTTGTTTTCCTCTTGTTACAACTGTTTTGACAAATGCAGAGAGCTGTGCCACTACCACATTCAATATACAGAACAGTTCCAGCACCCAGAACTCCCTTCAGCTGCTCTTTTGTAGTCAACTCTTCCCCCACCCTTAACCCCTGGAGACTAACGATCTGCTGTCTTTCCCTATGGTTTGTCCTTTCTAGAATATCATATAAATGGAATTCTACAGCATTTGGCCTTTTGAGTCTGGATTCTTTCATGTAGCACAATACATTCATTTTAGTGTTCATCCATGTTGTTGCCTGTATCAGCACTTCCTTCTGTTTTATTGCTGAATGTAGTATCCATTGTATGAATGTACCACAGTTTATCCATCCACCAGTTGAAGGACATTTGAGTTATTTTCAGTTTTGTCTTTTTTGACTATGAATAAAGCTGCTATAAATCTTTGCAAACAAGTTTTTGTGTGAACATAAGTCTTCTTCTCTTGGGTAAGCACTTAAAAGTGGAATTGCTGGGTCACATGGTATGTGTATGTTTAACTTTATTTTAAAAACTGTTTGTGTAGCAAAGTCATGGCCCACAAATGTGTCTTAATCCCTGGAACATAGGAATATATTAGTTTACTTGGCAAAGGTGAATTAAATTTGCAGATGGAAGTAAGGTTGCTAATCAACTGACTTCAAAATAGGGCGATTATCCTGGATTATCTAGGTGGGCCGAGTGCATCACAAAGGCCCTTAAAAGGGAAAGAGAAGCAGCAGAGTAGAAAAAGATGCAACAAGGGAAGCAGGGCCAGAGAGATGCAGAGTTTCTGGTTTTGAGGGTGGAGGAGGGGGGCCACAGCCTAAGGAATGTGGTTGTCTCTGGAAGCTTGAAAAGGCTAGGAAATGGATTAACCTTTAGAGTCCCCCAAAAAGAACCCAGCTCTGCCAACACCTTGATTATAGTCCAAGGAGACCCGTGTCAGACTGTTAACCTACAGAACTGTAAAACAATAAATCTGAGTTGTTTTTAAGCCATGAAATTTGTGCTAATTGGTTACAGCAGCATAACAAACTCCACTTTAAAACTGTTTTCCAAAGAGGCTGAACCACTTTGTGTTCCCACCAGCAATGTAGGAGTGTTCCAGTTACTTTCCATCCTCATTAACACTTGGTACGGTCAACCTCTTTAATTCTAGTCATTCTAATAGGTACGTAGCAGTATGTCAATGTGGTTTTTATGTGCATTTTTCTCATGATTAATGACATTGAGCATCTTTTCATGTGCTTATTTGCCATCTGCGTATCGTCTTTAGTGAAGTCTCCAAATCTGTGCCCATTTTAAACTTGGATTTTCTTATTGCTGAGTTTTGAGAGTTCTTTATAGTCCTGTCAGATATGTGATTGGCAAAAGTCTTCTTCCAGTCTGTGGCGTGCCTTCTCCATCCTCTCACCAGTGTCTTTGGAAGGTCTGTGTAATGTAACTCGAGAGGCTCCACATGAACTTGTCTTCCTTCCTTGGGAAACAGAGTGAGGTTGGAGCACCTGAGTCCAATCAGACGTTGATCAGAGTTGGGGCTGGGTCTCACTTTTAGTAAACCCAGCCCTTCTGCTTTCCCCGTTCCAGTTTGCTGTGCTCCTCTCCCCCGCACAAGGGTCTGGTTCTAAGTCTGGTAGATCTCTCTCTCTTCAGGTTTGGGAGCCCACAGAAAATTCAGCTACTCCCTTCAGATATCTCAGCGCAGCTCTGCAGCCTCCTACCTTACATCGCTTCACAATATGGCACATTCCCTGAAGGTCAGACTAGCAGTATGTTGGACTTAGGCCACTTCCACCACTTCTGGACGTTTCACTTTGTTTTGTGGAAGCTTTTGGCCTAGTTCCTCAGATTCCTGTGTGGAACCAAAACTTAGCACATGTGCTGTGAGAAAGAGTAGTTGTGTGTTTGCAAGCCCTCAGGTTTCCTCTGCCACACCAGTCCTGCAGAATCACTACAAGTTTGGCTAGTTTCTCTTTTCCCTAGCCGAAGCTCTGACTGAGCAAGCCAGATCCTCGGCAACCAGCTAGAATCAGAAAACGCCTCCAGGGGAAAGAAAGATAAATATCCTTGCTCACATAAAAGACTTTTTCTTCTTTCTGGAATTTTAGTTGGTTGATTCTGAAGTTGTCTGATGCTCTAAAAATATATTCATAATTTATCTGCCTGTGTCCAGTTTTGCAGCAAGTGTGCTTTCCTGTCCTAGTCTCCTCTAAAACAGAAGTTCTCTTGTCATTAGTTTTTAACTCCATCTGTTATACATTGTCAATATTATTATTGTTTGGTAAAGTCATGCTTTCAATGATTTATTCAGATGTTACCCTTTTTTATCCTCAAGATCCATTTTTACCTCTTAGCAAGTTCTTCTATCAGTTTCTTTCTTCTTAAAGAAGAAAGTTTTCACTTTTTAAGTTTTTTTCCTTGAGGAAGATTAGCCCTGGGCTAACATCTGTGCCAGTCTTCCTCTATTTTGTATGTGGGTCACCACCATGGCATGGCTGATGAGTGTTGTAGATCCACTCTTGGGATCCAAACCCACGAACACAGGCCTTGGAAACGGAGCGTGCTGAACTTAAACCACTACACCAGGTGGCTGGCCCCCTTAAAGTATATTCTTTAGAAGATCCTTAATGAGCATTTGTTGGTGGTAATACCCTTAGTAAATGTTTGCATAAAAATATCTTTAAGTCACCCTAGTTCTTGAGGTATGGTTTGATTGGATATACACTGAAAGTTCTTTTCTCTCTGTACCTGGAAGATTTATTCCAACTCTCTTTTGCCTTCCATTGTTAAGAAATGTATCATAGGTCTAAATGTAAGTCTCTGTAAGTGTTCTGTTCCTCTGTGGAGCTTTGAATATCTTCTTTTGTATTTAGTGTTCTTTGGTTTCCCTGGATGGATCTGGCTCTAGATTTTTTTTTTTTTTTAGTTGTGCTTGAGATGTATTCAGCTGCCTGAATCTAGAGTAGGAGTCTTTTATCAATTCTGTAAATTACTGTTATTATGTCTGAATATTCCTTTAAATCATATATATATTTATATTATTTAATTCAAATATATATAAACATACTTATACATATTCATTATATATTCATTAAATATATATTTATATTATTTAACTCAATATATTATTCAGTCTAGTGATTTGTATTATTCAAAAAATATACATATATTATTTATATATGTAGATTCCTGTACTTACTGTTTGTACTGGGAGAAACACAGAAGAGATAGAAACAGACTGGATTAGTCTTGTCTGAACTCCTATCACGTAGGACTTGAATCATTCAACAAATGAGCCATTAATGGCGGCTATACCACTGGGATCACTTCTCCTTCCTTACCATCGCCTCCCCTCTGTGCTCCCACTCTAGTTCCAGGGCAAGTTACCTGTGGCTCCTGAGTGCTGCTCCTTGGCCTGGAAGGGCCTTCCTTCACCCCATCCACCCTGTGAGCTCACCTTACCCTTCAAGACTCGACTCCAGTGATGCCTCCTTGGGAAGCCCTCCCTGACGTTCTATCTCCCCAGACCTGCTCTAGGCCACCACCCTGCCTCCTGCCCACGTCCATCACTGCCTGGCACCTTGCTGGGCCCCCTTGTCTGGACTTCATGTCCAGCCCAGCCCCTCAGGAGGGGAGGAAATGCTTAGGCTCAGGGCAGTGGAGCAGATTCCTGGACTGTGGTGACACTGCCCACCCCAGGAGAGGTCATTCTTTGGGCCTCTTCCAGCTTGGGCCCAATGCAGCTCAGGGGGAACCAGGACACAGGGAGGCTGGCTCTGGGCTCAGCAGATCACAGGGTGGGCCTAGGGAAAAGGCACAGGGGGCCACACAGAGGGGCTTGGGGCAAAACTCCAAGTCGACGATACCCTTGCTAAGGGCAGCAGGGGCCAAAGGCAGCTGCGCAGGCCGCAGGACGTGCTGGCGAGCCATTCATCTGCTCAGAGAGTCCCAGGGCTGGATAGAAGGAACTCAGGAGGCCCATCTGAGGTGGAGGTCACCTCGGGGGCATGCAAGCAGAAGCTGAGGGTCCCACAGCAAGTGGAATCTGAAGAGGTGACCCTCAAACTCCTTGCGGCTCTAACGTCTCCGAGTTGGAAGTCAGTCCCTTCAGTCACAGCCTCTAGCTGCCCCCTCACAAAGCTGTGCCTCTCAAACACAGCTCCCAAGGAGAGTGGAGGCTGAGGGTGAAGGCAACCTCCTACCCCTGAGAACCGTTGTGATCACAGCCTCCCGCAAGGGGCCAAGGATGATGAGCAAGGGACAGAGGGACTGACCCACATGACTTCCCCTCGGATGCTGAACATGCTTGTGATTCACCAGGCCAATCAGTATCTGTCCCCATCCTCCACTCCTCTCTCCCCAAAAGGACATGTCAGTGTTTACTATGACATCCACAGACACATCAAGGGCATCTGGGAAGAATCATGTGTACATCTGGAGAGAAGGGCACTGTGAAAACCAGTAATATCTGCATCCATGTGTGCAGATACTGACATCCACATACACCTGTCACATTCCTCCAGCAGCCCTGGAATACTCTGCAATCACACTGGCAGATTTTGGCACATGGTAGCCAAACCAACTTGTGGTGTCCCCAAGTGCCACCACTGCTGGGGCCTACCATGAGGGTGAGAGGAGGCAGGGTGCCATGCCCCATCTCACAAAAGTCTGGCTGGTGTCCAGGAGGGTCTCACAGCCTTCGACAATCATGTCCCCCATGGCTATGTTTTCCTGGATGCTCTGTGTTTCATTTACTTCATTGTGCATTATCCTGTGGAGAGAGAAAATGTCAGAGACAGGCTGCCCCCACCTCTCAGCGAGAAGGTAATGCCAGGCCTCTGGCCAGACCTAGGAAGAAAGCCTAGGATTCTCAGGTGGATCCTGTGTTCACAAAGGGGGAGAGAGCATGCATATTGAATGCCCGCTCTGCAGGGCACTCTAGGGGCATGATCTCCCATCATCCTTTTGATAGCCCAAGGAGACAGGTGTTGGAAATGTAAATAGAGATTAATAGCTAGAAAGCAGGTCTGATTTAAAAGTGTGAACCACGTGGAACAGAGATGGCAAAACTGGGAGGACAGGAGTACTGGAAACAACCTTTCTTCATTACTCTGATCTCCACACCACTACTGGGCTTATCTCCATCCATAGAACTCCACCCACCCATCCTTCCTCAAGGCCTTTGCACTTAATGTCTCCACCCCTCCCCCAATGCACTTTATACAGTTGCTTCCTTAATGTTTGGGCCCTGGAATGACTTAGTTTTGGAGCACCTGGCAATCCAGCTGGCTCACGGAAAGACTGACTCCATTAGGCTCCAGCATGTCTTGGGGGGAGCAAGACACACCTTGCCCCTTAATCTAGAAAGAAGGACAACTCTCTTATTTGTCCTGTTCTGACTGCCGCAACACCCCTCCTCCAGGAGGTGGCGCCATTTAACTGCTTTTTAAAAATAGCATTGGCGGTGGGGCCGGCCCCGTGGCTTAGCGGTTAAGTATGCAAGCTCCGCTACCGGTGGCCCGGGTTTGGATCCCCGGTGCTCACCAACGCACCGCTTCTCCAGCCATGCTGGGGACGCGTCCCACATACAGCAACTAGAAGGATGTGCAACTATGACACACAACTATCTACTGGGGCTTTGGGGAAAAAAAGGAGGAGGATTGTCAATAGATGACAGCTCAGAGCCGGTCTTCCTCAGCAAAAGAAAAAAAGGATTACCATGGATGTTAGCTCAGGGCTGATCTTCCTTACCAAAAAAAAAAAAAATAGCAGTGGTGGGAAAAGAAGCCTGTGAGTTACCAACTTTGCTAAGAGCCTTGGTGGGTTTTCAGGAGTCTTAGGAGGTTAGTAATCATGTGGGGAGGAGCTTCTGGAGAAATTACCCCACCTACTCCAAGAAAAGCACAAAACCTCTTATTTGTCTGCTGATGCCTCAAATTCTACAACCACGACCAGATCACCAAGAGGGCTGGTTAATGTGTGTGGTAGTAGACACTGTCCAGTTTAACCCTCCCAGCAATGAGAGATGACACTGGTCGAGCTGCATCTCTAATTAATGAACTCAGCGTGATGAGCAAATTACTGGGCCCCTCTGACCCTCAGTTTGCTCACCTGTAGAAGGTCGGAGTGAGGATGGAAGAGAATGCATTTCACTTGCTGACCTCAGGCCCAGCACATGGCAGGCGCTTGAGTAAAGGGCCGTGATCGCTGTTGCTAGTATCACTGGTTGCAAAGGTGTTATTATAAAACTATTATTATCCGTTGTTTTCTGGTTATCAGACTGGGACATGGAGATGGGGTCTCTTCCTTAGGAGCCTCAGTCTGTCTCTCCCAGCAATGCTCTTCTCAGCAGCCCAGGCCCTAGCCCTCTTCTGGAAGGGACGGGGCACAAGGAGGCACCTTTCAAGGATATGCTAGTTCCCTGGATAGGGATTCATATTTGGAGGTGAGCAAAAGTAAGCAGAACCATTTCTTTTGACGAGGGTGGGGATTTTGCTGAGGAGGGCTGTATTTGCTACAAACAAGGGGGCGATCCCAGAGTAGCAACACTAGTTTCACTGTTAGACAAGTGCCAGCTGCAGCTGCTCAGGACTCCTGCCAGCCCCAACTGGAGTTTGTACTGAGAGCCACACCGTCCAGGCAGCTGGGGAGGAGTTCCCAGGGCCACAGGCTCCCGGGGGAACTGGAAGTGACGACCTGGGTTACAGTGAGCCCAACAGATGAGATTCAGGAGAAAAAGCGGGACAAAGGCCAGAGGTAGGAGAGACCCAGCCCCAGGCGAGGAGTGTTTCTGAGCACAGCCAGAGAGGGTTGGTTGTCTGATGGCTTCATGCCTGGCTGGGAGCTTTCCTCAGTCCCCCAAAGGGAGAGAGGAGCATGAAAGGGCTGCTGTCAGGGCAATGGGAAAACTCACTTCTGTGCCATTAAGGTTGTGTTCAGGCCAGATGCAGGTGATCAGGTGGAACAAAGGATGAGTAGGCTTTGGGAAAGGGGATCAGAATCTTAGGATAAATGCCTTGGCACCCATGTGCCTTCCTCGCAACTGCCCGCACCGGGACAGGGCATCCCACAGGGATGAGGAGCCTCGCTGGAGCCCCAAGTCTTCTCCTTGGGGAAGTGTGCAGGATTTGGCTCCTTGGGGTATGAGAGGACTGGGGTCCCCACCCCACAATGGTTTCTGTTAGTCTGCAATCACGCTCTGATTACATCTGCTCCCTGAATGAACCTCCACTCCGGGGCCTGTGCTCTGCCCTAGTCCAGCCTGGGCCTCCCACTGCCAGGCTGGGAGACATGGCCCTACTGGCTGCCTTTTGCTGGACACGGAAAGACATTTAGGGCACTGAGTGGTTGGCAGGGCTGGGGACTGTACCCCACATGCTGCAGAACCACACTCCCTTGCAGCTTCTGGCAGCCCATCACTGCGTATGAGGCTGCTCATCATCTCTTGGCCTCCATAAGGTGCAGACCCCAGGGCTCAGCTCTTGGTACGCACCTCGTTCCTGCCTAAACTCACTCCCCTGGTGATCGCACCACTCATGTGACTTTAAATAGCACCTCTGGCCTGATGGCTCCTGAATGGCTCACTCCCTTACACTCCAGACCCAAACGTCCTCCTCCCTTCTTGTCCTCTCCACCACTGTTGTCCATCTCAAGTTCAACACGCCCCCAGTAAAGCTCCAATGAAGCAAGAAAGACTTCCCCTCCATACCTGCCCCTCCTGCACCTTTCCCCATCTTGGTGAGCAGCAACTCCAACCTTCTGCTTGCTCAACCAAAAACTCTCGAATCACTCTTGACTCCCATCTTCTCTCTCCCCACATCTAATGCATCAGAAAATCCTGTTGTTTCCATCTTCAAAACACACCCAGAATCTGAACCTCCTGCTCACCTTCATACCACCACCTGGTGCAGGCCACCGTCAACTGCTGCCTGTGCTGTTGTAGGCGCCTCCTCCCTGATCCCTCTGCTTCTGACCCGGCAGAGGAAGTTTCCCCCTGGGCTTTGGGGACTGAAAGAGGGGCAGCAGAGGGGCCTTGACCAGAGGGCTGGGGCCTCTGACACTGGACAAGTCATGGGCTTGTCCACCCATGTCACTGCCTGCTGTTGACTGCAGCCTTTGGCACTTGAAGGCCCATCACCCAGGACCCCCTCTGGGGCTCCTATACCACAGGTTGTGACACACTGGCACTGGAGAACAGAGGAAGTTGGCAGAGTGCCTGTGAGTCCCTTGGCGGAGCCCCACCTGGCAGGCGGGCCCACGTGAGTGCTCATGGCCCTTCCTCGAACCCTATCTGTGCCAGGGACAGCACACCACCCACACAATCCCACCAAGTGCCCCCTGGGCTTGAGCTATGAACTCCTCAGATTGCTCTGTGTCCGTGCTTCCAGGTGGGACAGGCTGGGGGTCCCCCAACACCCACCCCTTGGGATCCTAACCAGAACATGACATTTTACCATCTGGGGCTCAACAAACTCCCACTGGGGAGCATCCTCAGCCCTGGCCTGTCCACCAGGGGGGGCACCTGGGAGCTGAGTTCACCCAGACAGCACCCCCAGTTTAGCCCTGGCGTTCTCCAAGCTGTTGGCTCGATGTGCTCGTGAAAAGGGGGCCAGGATCTCGTGCAGTGTCAGAATATGCCTGGGAATCTGCAGCAGGGAGAGGCAGGGGGACAGGGACAGAGGCAAGGATGGGGAAGGACAGAGGGACAGGGAGACAAAGGCAAGGAGAGAGACAGTGATGAAACAAGTCAGAGATATAGCAACAATGGAGAGAGGGAGAGAGAGACACCAAGTGGACGGAGAATGGTACTCGCAGCTCCCAGCACTCCCATGAGCAGGGCTGAGGACGGACACCCACAGCACTTCTGATCTCAGACTCTAACATGGAGGCTCTTCCAGGGTCTTGTCTGGGCCAAGAGGCCAGAGCTTGAGGCTCTAAGCCGGCAAGCAGAAGGGCCTGGAGGTGGGCTCAGGACCAGGAGCTCCCCCTCACCTTCCCACACTGCCTGCTCTGTGAGGCTGGACAGGCCTGCGGTCCACTGGGTCAGGGGCTGGCTGTAACTTCATTCTCCAGGCAGCCCAGACCTGGGGACTGTTAGGGCCTGGGGCCTCCTGGCCATGGCCCCCTGGTGCCCCCAGTTGTGGCTTCCTCCCAGCTGGGGCCGTCACTGCCATGGCCCCCCAGCAGGCTCCCCAGCCATGCGCCCTCAAGGACAGGGCTAGGTGCCAGCTGGAGCATGGGGTCAGTGAGGAAGGTCTCCAGAACTATCTCCTTGCAGTCAGTTTGGCCTCATAGTGCTTCAGCAGCTTGTCAAAGTCACTGTTCTGCTTGCAGTGGGCCAGGATCTGCAGGCTGTACTGGTGGCTGGAGACCAACTCCTGATAGAAATTGACCATGGGCAGCAGGATGGCCAACAGGTCTGCTCGGTGGGATGTCCCACAAGCCCTTGGTCACCCAGCCCCACCCACGGAGGTCAGGGCCAGGCTCAGACCTCCCACCCAGAGACACCCTTGCCTTTGTGGATGACTCTGGCACCACTGCCCTATCCAGGGCCAGATAGGTGGCCTCAGGCAACAGGACAACATCAGTGTCACAGATCTTTATAGAGATGGGGCCCCGACTAGTCTGACTCCTGTGTATTGGAAGGTCGGAGGGGGCTGTTGTGGGTGCTGTGGTGTGCCTCGCCGCCTGAAGGGTCTGAAGGGCCACCCAGCTCTGGAGCTTTGGGGGGGTTGGCTGAGGTCTCTGTGGTAAGTGAATTGCAGCTCCACATCCCCCTTGGCCCTTTCCCCCCCATGAGGCCTCCCTCCCAGAGTGCCCCGCCAGTGACAGAAGTGACCCATCCAAGGTCATAAGGTGAGTCAGTAGCTGGCTCGGAACCAGGTCTCCTGAGTCCCCCATTCCAGTGCTTCCCCCACATGACATTCCCTCCCGAGTCTCGTCCCCTCAGCTGCCTGTCCACTTATCCACGTGTCCCTGTCCTTCCATGCCTCCCAAGGTTCAGCAACTTGGGTCTGCTGCTAGCCTGCTCTGTCCCAACCTCTTGGAAACACAGTCCCCTGCCTTCCAGCCCCCGAAAGCCCAGCCAATCTCCCCAAACCTGCCCTTCAGTACTTGATTGGCAGGGATGGGTCCACTGAAACTCCATTGAAAAAGAGAAGCATGCCTCCTTTGCGATAAACTCTAAGTGGGAGCTTACACAGGGCATTCCACTACCCAAGGGACGGCACCTTCAATCACGTAACTACAGGAAGTGCAGACCTCGTCTTTCTAGGGCCGCTTCCCATTGTGACCTTGGGGAAAAGCGGGGCTCTCTGACTTAGGGAAAGTGAACAACAAAATGTCACACTCAGTGTGGGAGAGGCGCAATGCAGGGGTCCTGCTGTGCAGCCCTCGGGGCCGTCAGGGCGGTTCACCCCGCTCGGAGAGCAGTGACGCAGGGTGGACGGAGTGGGAGCCTTGACCGTGCTTCTACCTTTTGTTTCAGTCATTCTACTTTTGGAAACCTGTCCCAAGGAGACGCTCTCTCATATGAACATTTCAGATGCAGAGATGAGTGTTTCTAGTAACAAAAATTTGCAACAACTTTAAGAGCCAAGGATGGGAGATGGCTGCATGGATGATGGCATGCTCACAGGTACTGGGGCATCATACAGCCATCAAAAAGCATACTTTCAGCATGAGAAAACAATTGTGCTACAATCTTAAGTAAAAAAAAAAAACACATTACGATTCAAATTCAATATTCATATGTGTGACATTATGTAAATAAAACGGGGAAAAATCCCAAGATCTGTGCATAGAAAAAATTTGAAGAAAACACAACAAAGTATTTACAGTGGTTATCTTTGAGAAACAGAACTATGGTTGATACAGCTTTTAACATTTTCTGCTTCTCTAGATTGTCAGATTTTCTCAAATGGGTTCATATATATTATTTTTAAAAGGGAAATGTAGATAAGAAACTAAAAATATATCTCTTCCTCCTAGAAAAACAGCTTTTGCCAACTTGTCTTTCCTCTTCTGCTCCCTCTGAGGGATTCTGTGTTTTTAAGGGGCCACTGTTACACTCGGGGAGGATGGAAGTGCCGCCAGCCTGGAGGAGTGGGCCCTGGAGAGGGACTTCTCAGGTGGAGGCCGGAGCAGGAGGCCTGGGGACCTCTGCCAGGGCTGCCTGCTCATCCAGGCCCCAGTGGGCCAGCTGGAGACGCAGGCCTTCAGCCCTTGGTAGAGATCTGGTGCAAACACACCATGGCCTCACTGACAGAGGAGGCACAGGGTAAGCTCTGGCCACGGAGTTCCTGCCCCTCCAAGGGGCCCTCACCCCCAAGTCCAGCAGAGCTGAGGGGACCAGGAAGAGGGCAGGGGCTGCCACCACCGGTGAGACTCTAGCAGCAAACACCTTTCTCAAGTGACACCTTATGTGAAAACCCCATCAGCGGGATGGACTATGTAACTTGTGAGGCCCAGTGCAGAGAAAATATGCAGGACCCCTTCTTTAAAAAATGACAAAATTTCAAGATGGTGACAGCAGACCACTAAACCAAACACAGACTTTTGTAAACATGGGTCACACGCCCCAGAAGCTGGCAGAGGACGGGAGCTGCTCTCACTGCCAGCCCTCCTGGCACCCTCAGTGCCCACCTGCTGGGGTAACCCTAAGGGATCTTAGAGGAACACAGGGCTCTGGAGAATTCAGAGGAAATGCCACTGATGATGTGAAAAGAGCTAGGGCTTGAGACCCACGCAGAGCAGGCTCAAATACTCCTTATGCTGCTTCTCAGCTGTGTGACCTCCAGCAAGATGCCTAACATCTCTAAACCTCAGGCCTTTCCCGTAAAATATGAAGGTGAAATGAGGTCACCCCTGTATGTAATGGGAAAATTTGAGGGCTTGGTGCAGAGAAGGTGCTTAGTAAATGCTAGCTCTCCACCACCCCCTTTTGGGGGAAAACTTAGGAAAGCAAAAACACCCAGATTCTCCCAAGCACCTGCCCTGTCACCACCTAAAGAGCCCTGGGGATCATGCCTCCTCACTGGCAGCTTAACACCAGGCTGGGTAATGGGTCTCTGAGCACCCTCCAGCCACATTGCTGTGGCTCCCCTCCCAGCACCCTTTTCCCCGCCCATGCTACCCGGCCAGCCAGCTCCAGAACACAGCCCGAGTCTCCTCTCCTAGGATGAGCTGTAAGGATGCCAGAGAGACTTTTGCTACTTCCTGCAGCCCCCTCCCCTCCCAACTGTTCCTCCTCTGCCCCTGCTCAACACCCTCAGCTCCTACCCCCCTGGAGACCTGGGAACCTCCCCAATGTGTCTGGGATTTGAGCTGAACGACAGAATGGAAGCCAAAGGGACTCTGTCATACACCCCATTTGTGGACAGGCAAACAGGCTCAGAGAGAAAGAGTGAAACCCCTGGGAGTCAGGGCAGCCCCAGCCTAGAAGCCTGTCCCCCTCTTCCTGCAGTGGTCTCTGTCTTTCTCTGCGACATCAGATGCCCCTCCCTGGTCCCTTTCTCCACGTGTGTTCTCTGCTCCATCTCTCTGTGATGACCCAGCACTTTGGCTGTTGGAGGTCCCTGGTGTTGTCCTCCTTGGGGAGCTGTCACAGGGGACTGTGCCCTCTCCCAGCAGTTTGTGCACTGAGGGCAAACCCCCACCCTGGGGTCTCACTGAGTACAATAAGAGCAGGGGGTGGAAGGTGCTGAGTGGGCGCAGGGACAACCCTGAGCTGTGTGGCAGACGTCCAAAGATAGTAGCTCAGGAAATCACAAACATGCCACAGAGCCAACTCGCCTCCCTTTTCAGGGCATGTGGCTTTGTCCCCTCAAGACCACTTGCTGAACTGCAGGATGAATGGGCTCTGACCATTGAGCCTATGGAGCACTTTGAGAGCAAAATGGGACAGTTACCCAATCTCCACTTTCGGGTTGCTAAAACTACCCCGGCCTGTGCTTGAAGAGCTGCTGAAAATATCTAATGGAGAAATATTCAGGGCTGATGCAGGCTTTTCTGTTTTTTCAATTCTCTGAGAACCTTGGCACATGAAATAATGGCTGTTCTTGGATCTGAACTCTAAAGAGCTAAGGGACTCACACAAACACGCTTGTGGAGAGCTCAGAGACCCGTGGATGCCCAGTCAGCACCCTCACTGCCCTCATGTCAGCACCCTCATCCCAGTCTGCTCTCTTGGCCAGTTCTGGGATTTGCACGCGGTATTCTTTTCTCTTTAGGATGGCAGGGTGTGTGTGTGTGTGTGTAAATGTAGTCTGTATGTTAAACTGATGGAGCTCTTCTCAGAGACATCTACAGGACACCTACTCCCCAGGGACCAGAGCAAAAACCAGATGCAGTCAGGTCAGGCTCTCTGCTCCCTGCAAAAGCAGCACTGGCAGTCTGGGAGCCTAATTTAAGGATCGGGGCGGGTGGGCAAAGCTCTGGAAAGCTGTGAGCCTGCGGACCCTGCAGAAGCCTTGGGACACGGCCCACTCCTGCTACGAGCCAGTGTCAGGTTGGCGGGAGGAGCGCCAGCCCCACTGACCTCGCAGAGGCTGCCTTTCCCTTATCCTGCAGGTCCCTTCTGGGGATGCATTTGCTTTGGATCTGGGTTGGCTTTGCTAACATCCAAGCCTGCTCAGTTGACCTTTGTCAACGATGGTCATGGAGAGTTGGGACTTTGGCTTATACCCCAACTCTCTGGCTACAGTCTAGCTCTGGCTGCCCAACCTGGCCCAATGCCTGGCATCTCAGCTGAGCCTTGCCCACTTGCCACCCCACAGTCTGGCCTTCTTGGCCCATCACAGTCGAACCCTCGTTTGCCACACCCCTTAGGTGCACTGCTCGTTGGCTCCTGCCCCACCCCGCTCCCCTCTCTAGAGACAGTGTCTTTAATCCAGAATTCATTTAGTCAGTGCAGTCATTGACGGAGGAATTAGTCCATGGTTTTCTCTCTTTTGTTAGCAGTCAAGGTTTTGCTAAAGATCTCTGTACTTCTTTCTTTTTAAACAGCTGCCACACAACTCAGTTCTCTCTCCTTCATTCTCGATTCCCTCTGACCTGTTCCAAGCCTAAGAGATGCCCATCTCTGTCTCCCTTTGTGCCAATCCTGTCAGCATGTCCTGATGGAGTCTCTGTGGTGGGCACCATGCTGGGCACGGGTGAAACACAGCCAGAGGTGGATAAGTCAGATCCCTTCCCTGGAGGAGCTTCCAGCCTAAGAAGCGGGTCAGATACCCACAGAGGTAACTTATACTCCAACAAGGTGAGGCCAGACCAGAGGTGCACACCTCCTGCAGTGGGAGGGTCTCACCATGGAAGCCACAAGCGCTACCCAGAGGTTTAGCAGGACAAAAAAGGAGCCCAATTGGGCTGGCCTTGTGGTGTAGTGGTCAAGTGCACACGCTCTGCTGCTGGCGGCCTGGGGTTCTCATCCCGGGCCTGCACCCATGCACCGCTCGTCAGGCTATGCTGTGGTGGCATCCCA
Organism: Diceros bicornis minor; assembly: GCF_020826845.1. NCBI lineage: Eukaryota > Metazoa > Chordata > Mammalia > Perissodactyla > Rhinocerotidae > Diceros > Diceros bicornis. The sequence continues at coordinate 1,256,427 of NW_026691038.1, read as the reverse complement.
TATAAAAGTGGAGGAAAATGGGCACAGATGTTAGCCCAGGGCCAGTCTTCCTCAGCATCAAGAGGAGGATTGGCGTGGATATTTGTTGAAGGCTGATCTTGCTCATACACACAAAAAGGAGCCCAGCAGGTGTGTTATAGAATGGAAGGAATTGGAGCAGAGGGGATGGTGTGAACAAAGATGCAGAGTACGACAGGGTGTTGAGTGCAGGGCAGCAGGGGTGGGGATGGCAGGAGGAACATGGGAAACAGGACTCAAGGCACAGAGTGGGCCCTGCAGAGGGGCTGACTGGGGAGGGGTCAAGGCGGCCCTCTTCATGACAAAGTTGGTTTGCAAACCTGATTCCTCGGCTACAGTTTTACCTTAAACCCTGAATTAAGATCTCTGCAGTTTCTTGCAGAGTCAGGCTTCCAGGATTCTGAGTGCTTCCAAGCCAGGAAAATACCACGACCATCTCTAAACTCCTACCCTGCCTTCTAGGGTTGCTTGAGCAGTCCCAACTTACTTCCAATCATAAATGGGAGAAAAATAGCTATTAAAACAATGAAATGGTGACAAACTGAAGATTCTAGAGGAGGGGAGGATTCTTCTCAGAGGAGGATGCTCCCTTTGTTTTAGATGGTCCTTGGAGCTTTGTGGTTACAAAAGATGAGGTCCAAGAGGCCTGTTAGGTGGGAGAGAAGAGACTGAGCAAAGCTGGATAGTTTTGCTTAATAAATTTTGTGCAGACTTTTATTTATGTGTCATCTCCCATTACCTCTAGGAAGAGATGGCTATGGGTAGAGGCTCCAGGGCTGGAGAATATAGAGGGAGTAGAGACAGGGCCGATGTCCTCGAAGTGTGACCTGTGAACAGCCCGCTTAGAAGGGGCTAATACCTGGTTTAAAGCTTCGCTGTTGCTGCCCTGAAATTCTTAAGAGCACTGCACTTTCATTTTGCACTGGGCCCAGCAAAGTATTTAGCTGGTCCTGAAAAAAGGTATAGAGAATCGTATATTGTTAAATGATTAACCACCAGCTCTCTCAAATAAAAACTCTGACTGGTAGCACCGGCCGATTTCCATGGTGTAAACATTCCTACCTTGGCCCATTTTAAGCTACCGAAGGGTGAATAACAAGCTTGCAAGATTCTTGAAAATTTCACAAGTGACTTGCAAGTTGGTATGAGCCAGCTCCAGCACATCATTGGACGGGGACGAGGGTCTTGGCAGATAGAGGGATTATGAACACCCCCACCACCAACAAAATGGCAGTTGGGAGCGTGTGGAGAGAGGCCAGTGTGAGGAGAGGAGGTCAGCAAGAAATCCCTGTAGCAGGAAAGGCTGAGTGACAGGAGGGCAGGTATGTCTTCTATTCACATTTAAGCTGTTTTCTGTTTCAGTACTGGAAAACCCCTTGACTGTATCTAAACCATTCAGAAAGTCTGGTCCATACTTGGCTGGTGTCAGGGGCTTGGGGACTGAAGGAGGAGCCAGTTGGGTGTCATTAGGGCTTTCCTGGATACTCTGGTTCTCCTCCTGGTACAAGGCAGCACTGTACAGCCCAGGCCCCTGAAGTCCGGGTGTGGTCATGTGACTCACTTTGTCCAGTGAAACATGAGCAGAGCTGTCAGACATGATTTGTCATGATCCTTCCCCTGCCATGGGACTGGTGAATTTCCTGATGGTGGAGCCCCATCAGACTGAGTCCCTGTCTCTGAGTGAGAATGTTGTGGAGCAGAACACACAATGGACACACAATGTGAGAGAGAAAGCAATCTTTGTTGTTTATGCCACTGAGATTCGGAGGCTGTTTGTAATTGCAGCAGAATCTAGCTCCACCTGATGGGCACGTGGAGTGACCACACAGGGGCAAGGAGCAGTCAAGACTGAGTGAAGACAGCCACTGTGAGAAATGATATTAGAAGTCAGGAGAGCAGAATTGGAAACCAGACATGGCTAGGAAAATGGAAGACCCTGAAAATCCTCAGGAATATGTGGGATGGGGTTTGAGGAAGTTTTCTGGCTATCAGGTGGACCATGAGAGCTTGACGCCATCCAGGTGACACAGTGGTTCCTGAACATGCACCTTTTAGATGGCCTATCTCCCCAGCAAGGAAGGAATCAGTTGTGGGGCAGGTACAGGTCAAGGATCTAAAGCCAGGAGACCCAAGGTTAAGCCTGGATTCCAGCGCTGGAAGTGACCTTGGAGTGACCTTGGATAAGTCCCTTCCTCTTCTGTGGACATCAGAGTTCTCAGATCCCTCCCATCTCTGACGTTCTAAGACACTCTATCTTTGTCATGGGCGTCACTCATCACTTACTTGTCTCCTTGGCACCTCCTGCCTACCTGATGGCCTACTTCCTGGGAAATGTGCTCTGTTTCACCTTCCTGGAGCCCCTCCAGAGCACACAGCTGCCCTCTGCCCTGCAGGATGTTTATGTGTGTGTGTGTGTGTGTGTGTGTGCGTGTGTGTGTGTGTTAGAGAGAGAGAGAGAGAAAGAGAGAGACTATAGCCAGAAAGCTTTACCAAGCTGATCTTTTAAAGTCTTGTTTAAAGAAATCGTTTGCCCTGGAGAGTAATGTACTCAGTTGGAAACATTGTTCCAAATTCCCACCAAAAAGGCCTCTGATGCCACACTGACACACACACACACACACACACACACACACACTTTCACTCAAAACTGACCAGTTTGGTGCTCTCCAGCACCAGAGAGGGCCCTGCCCTTTGCACCCACCCCTTCTCTGGCCTATCAACCCCCGAAACCTTTCAAGGTCATATGCGACATGAACCCGCACCCTCTTTGGCCATAAAGTGACTCATTTTCTACCTGGGTTCACACCGAAAGCTCTATTATGGTGCCAGTCACTTTACCACAATCAGACCTTAAGTGTAGAAACTTCCATCTCTTACTGCCTACCACAGAGCCTGATGTCCATTCATTCATCAAGCCCCTACAGAGTACCTACTATGTGCGAGGCAGAAGGGACACAGTGATAAAGGACACTCCTGCCTTCGAGGAGGTCCCACCAGGCTGGATGGGGGACAGACACCCAAGGACCTGGCTCTGACGTGGCATGCTGAGGGTGGGAAAGCCGAGGGAGCAGGGGACGTGGAGCACATTCTGTGATAAGAGTCCCCAGGAGGAGGCATTCGAGCTTGGTAGGATTCCACCAGGCAAGAAAGTGTGGGGGTGGCAGGAGCACTCCAAACAGAAACCCCAGCATGTGCCAAGGCCAAGAGGTGCACAGCTCATGACCAGGGACACTGGCTGGAGCCCAAAGTGATGCGGAAAGAGGAGCCTGGGGCAGAGGATGAGGCAGTGGTCAGCTGATCTTAGGCAGTTAGTGAACGAGTGATTGAGTGAATGAATGACACCCTTGATCATGAAGCCACTAATCTGGTGCTGGTCCCTAGACCTATTCCCTGGTCCCTAACAAGGACTCAACTTGGCTTCAGGGATATGTGTAGGGCTAGGATAGATCTCAGAGTGAACCAGATGGTTTAGACATGGGACAAGCCCTCATCACAGGAGCCATGTGAGAAGAGGCTACGAGTGGCAAGACTGGCAAGTAGACACTCAGACCTGGGTTCTAGTCCTGGCTCTGCAACCTCCCAGCTGTGTGAGCTTGGGCAGGTGACTTGAGTTCTCTGAACCTGCTTCATCTTTTGATCTTATGAAGATGGCTATGGGGACTGACTAAGGAAGCTTGTCTGACAGTGCCTGGTGCAGGGTAGAGGAGGTGTGTGGAATCTTAAACTTTTGTTCAAGCTCAAGTTCCAAGCTGATGTGACCATTAGTTCAGAGCTTGGCAGCGGTACCATAAGGTGGAATTGGAAACTTTGGATCTTTGAACATTCCAGGCAGAGCTGGCTTCAAGGGCGTGTGATGGGGTCCTATGCTCAGAAGGCCCCATGCTTGGGGCTTCAAGTTCTGCAGTTGCCACCCTGAAGTTTTTAATCATTTCTCTTTGAATTTGTTTTCACGAGTAAAATCTGATGGAACAATGGAGCACTCCCCAGGGGCGTGGAGCCTCAGCCCTCATGTGTTACTGCCTCCTGCTGCCTCCCTGGGATGGTTTCTCAGCTGCTCGCTCCCCAAACCCCAGAACCATGACCTCGTCTACCCTCTGTCTGGGAGGAAATGGGTTGAGTCAGCCAGGAAGACACACCTCCCACTGTGAGTCACCCTCCACCCTCTGCAGGGGCCTCGGGGTAAGTGCAGAAAGGGTGAGTGCAGTGCACACCCGATGGTGTCTCAGGGCAGAGTGAGAAGACAGTGTCTGGCACTAGGTGGGTGACTCAGCACGGGCATCTTACCCACCCCTCATCTAGGTACCAATTGTATCATGGCACAGAGGTTAGAGGAGGTTGGAGGTTGAAATTGGGGGGTCGCCTGTCTGCCATGGGTGGGTTGGTGGGCTGTGAGAAGGAGAGGTCGACTTCCCCGACTCCACCCAGGGCCTTGCATTTTTCCCTTGCATCAGGCCCTACAAATCATGCATCCGACCCTCGTTAGAATCTATGTTTCCATTTTCCCATCCTCAGCTCAGAGTCCACGGTCCTCGTGTGATGTGGCCAAATGGCTCTGAACATCTGGTGAGCACGGTGAGATGAGGGGGGAGAGGCAATCACATCATTCGGTGCTGGGGTAGACAGCTGGTGAGGGGCGTCTAAGGGACAGAGAGCCAGCGCCTCCCAAGCTTTAATGTAAATGGCAATCGACTGGGATGTTGTGAAAGTGCAGATTCTGATTCTGGAAGTCTGGGCAGGGCCTGAGATTCTGCATTTCCAACATGCTCTTGCTTCATGGACCACAGTTTGAGTAGTGAATTTCTACAAGGCTTAACCTAGGAGCAGCGTGGCCTCCAGACTCATGCGCGGTAAGCCCCTGTAGGAGCTCTTACAACAGGCAGAAGGAACGAATGCTTGGAACTGAGCCAGGATCCCACACTATGACGACCTACCCGGGACTCTGTGTCCCTGGACTCCAGCTGATAATGTGGGAATGCTTAGTCAATGTGGTCATCAGAAAAGTAACTAAAAACTCGCCCATAAATAACCTCACTCAATCCTCACAACCTGGCCAGGCAAGTATAAAAAGGCTGTTGTATAGATGAAGGAATGTAGGCACAGAGGATGGGGGGATGTACTCCAGGTTGCAACTGTCAAGTGGCAGAGGTAGGATCTGAACTCAGATCTAACTAAAGCCCTTCCCACTCTGCCAGCATCACTAAATTTAAGTTTCGAGGCTGGCATAGCTGTGACTGGAAGCTGCTCCCCCTGCTCGTCATGTGCCCCCTGGTCCTGCAGGAGCCTGGAGTGTGAGGTGTTGGGCCTGTGCCCTGTGTCCCCTGGCCAGCCTCCTCTGCACCCCTAGCCAGCAGTCACCTCTGCCTTCAGCCGCTCGATATTGATCTCCCCATCCTCGATCTGCTGCCGTAGCTGCTTGGCCACTGTCTTCTCGCCTCCACGATCTGCAGCAGGTGCAGGTACTCCTGCATCAGCGCTTCATGCTCCCTGGCCAGGGTCTGGTAGCTGTGGACAGTCAGACGTGGTAAGACACTGTCTTCTTGTACCCCAGAGATCCAAGCAAAAGTGGGGCTCCCCCACTGACTGCTATTAGAAGATCCTGACTCCCAGACATGGTGCACAGGGCCTTGACCTGGCTGCTGTGTTGTTACCGACTGCTCTGGCCCCTTCTCCAACTCCTCTCTCACACTCTGACCTCTGGTCCCTCTAACTGATCCTGTTCTCTCTCCTCCCCATCCAATCCACCCCCAGGCCTTTGTACAGGCTCACTCTCTTGTTAAGGGTAATGCATCTGGTAACTTTAAGTTAAAGTCAACTCTCAAATGGAAGAACAAAGCCCAGAGGACAGCACATCTGTTTACAACACGGTTCACTGAGTATTTTGAGCCCACTGTTGAGACCTACTACTCAGAGAAAGAGATTCCTTTCAAAATATGACTGCTCACTGGCAAGTGCTGTGATTCCCATGGAGAGACTGATGCTGGTGTGTGCCCCCCTCCACACACACACAGAAGTTAGGAAAAGTCTTATGACTCGCATAATAGAGGTCTCTGAGGAGAGCAGGGCCAGAATCACATGCAGCTCTGAAATGGCTTGAGGGAGCAAAGAAAGGAGCCTGGCCTGGGTTTTTATTGTGGTTTGGGGTTTTAAACAAAAAATCTTCAATGAAATTTGTCAAAGATGGTAACGCATATTTTATTCAGAACCACTGTGATACGCAGAGACCCCTGTGATGTGATTCACAGCGGGGGAGAAATGAGGTTGGGCTCGACTCTAAATGCAGCATGGGCAAGTGGGTTTTCACAGCCAGGCAGCATGGTGGGGGTCAGGGGATGGAAAATTACTAAGAGAAAGTCAAGTGTTGGGGTTTCTGGCTAACCTGACCTAATAGGATTCTTACCAGAGACAGGCCAGAGTGATCAGACACCACCTGAGGGATGGTGGAGGAGGAGGAGGAGCCTGAGCAGATCTCAAGTGTGATCAGACATTCGTGTGTGGGTTCTGGTTAAACTGACTTTGCAAGGTTGTTGCTAAAACTGGATTTTACAAGGAAGTGCACAGACAGGCATACAAGAAGGTTCAGGGGCCTGACTAAAGTTTGGTCAAAGCGAAAAATCTTTGCCAGGGCTGAGACCAGGGCAAGACTTCTGCACACAGACAGGGATTGTGTGGTTGGATCCAAAGCCAATGTCAGAGAACAGAGCCTCCGGACTTGTTCCTCAGCTTGTCCAGGTGTGGACACGAGAGGAAGAGGGAGAGGAGAGGCGTAAGTTGTCAGCATACATCAAAAAGTGCGGAGTCTGACCGCTCATTACAAGGACAAACATGCGTACAAAAATATGCATTCACAATGGCTTGTTTTTATAGAAAGAAACACCAACAGGAAGCTCAAGAATGATCAGAACTGTGCACTGGGGGTGGCTGGAGGGGACCCAGAAGTGTTGGCAGTGACTCTTCTGAGGTTAGACTTTTCTATCTTACAGATTTATCTAATATAAATAGAGAAATTTACACATACCATGTTTTCCCATTTCATAGCTTTTCTTTAATTTAAACTTCTGTACATAGGAAACCATTCTAAGATTTAATTCCTTTAGCACACTAACGGTTACAAAAGAGTAACCATACGAAATGACATTTTCATATCTCTCGCTAAGTAAAAGGACAAGCTGCATCCTAGTTTGTCCTCCACTGCATCTCACACAGGCAGGATTTTCAAGAGTCAGTGGCACATTATAATGCAAGAGGGGTTTGGGATTAGCTCCTTAAACATAGTGGGATTAGTTTGATTAATTTTCTTCACATCAATTAAAATAGAAATTCCATTGTTTTAGCTTTTTAAATCTCAATGTTCTCTAGGGACAAGCACATGCAAACACTGATGTAAAAATGAAAATGCACCTGAAAACTTCAACACATTCATTTCACATCTTGAGATTCTTTTGCCTAAAAACAAAAACTCTATTTAGTTCTACAATTTTCTTGCCTTACTGACATTATATCTCTCCATCAATTCACATTTTTAATCCCAAGAAACTCAAAATGTTATTTCTCATACAGGAAATAAAATTACAAAGAGCTAAGGGAAACCAGAAATATAGGGCTGCACTGCTCAATCGATACAGGAATCCAAAGCAAAGAAACACAAATATTGGGATCAGCACAGATAAGCTGCCTGCTTCCCACAGGACAGAAGGAAAGCAATATGCAGAAAGTTAAACACATTCTAAACTCTCCTGGTAGAGACAGAAGCCCTGGAGTGGGTCAGTCCCTGGTGCAGAAGGGTGGCGATACCTGAACAGCCACAGGAATGGACTCTGGGAGCTCATACACCCTCCCCTGCCTGGGAAGGAAAAGAAGGGCTCCCTCTCTCAGTTTCCACTCTCACAAGTGAGGAGACTCTCGACAGGATGCAGTTTAATGTTGTAACTCAAATGAACCCTAAATTCATAAACTCTAATCCAGACACAGAACTCCTGACATTCACAGACTTTCTCAATGTGAACAAATTGTACTCTGCGGGGCCCCTACACTGTGGGTGTAAAACTCCACCCTACGTGTAGACACAGGCTCAAGGGAAGCAAAGGGACAACCTCAGGAAGGGCAGCAACTCCCTCCCCCTGTGCAGGTGCCTTCCCAGCTTTCCAGGGCTCTGTAGCTTCTCTCAGCAGAAAGCCTCCTTCTGCAGTGAGTATGAGCAGGGAGGACACCCAGGAAGAACGTGTGGGCCTCAAGTACTTCTCTGTGCAGGCTCAAGGGGGGCTTATCTTAGAGACCCTGACCCCAGGCCTCTGCTCCCAGTCACGTTGCTTTGGACCACAGTGACCTTGTAAATGGCAAACCCAGTGTTTGAAGAATCCAGCAAATTCACACAAACCTACACTTTAATGGAAAGGAGAGAAGAAAGTTGTAAAGCATTTTTCTAGTTCAACAAGAAAAGCCACATGTATTTATTACTTTCAGAAAATAATGTTAATTAACTATTTCCGTGGAAAGACATTGTTTTATAAACAATTAATCATATTACAACTTGCTGTGCAATTGTAAGCCCTGGAATTCCATTTGAAAATACTGCATCACAAGGAAAAGAACAGAACTAACAATATGACTACACACGCTCAGGGGAGGCAGAAAGGGAAACAAGAATTTTTAACACATACAATGTAATACTAGAATCTTTTTTTTTCTGAAATTTACCTATTTCTTGCGTCTTTGGAAATATTTTATACTGCTTTTCAAGCCCACTGATTACATAAACTTTAACTTTTGAAAACCTGAGGCTCCACTAAGTGAGTAAATCTTTTCAAGGTGACAAACCCAGGGAGGGGCAGTGCAAACAGGCCAGAACACCCAAGAAAGTTGGCACAGAGGAACCTCCACTCCAAGGCCTTCCCATAGGATGTCTGTGCCAGGAGGGAGCCTGGGAGGGGCACAGGGAGTTCATACGACAGATTCCAGGTGGCCATTCTCTGCTCTCCTCTCGTGGAAAAAGCCACAGACAAACTATAAATCTCACAGTCAACTCAGCCAAAACCAAACTCCCACAGCTCCCCACCAAGCAGGACCTCTCCAAGTCTCCCCAGCTAAGTTTCTTGACTCAGGCCATAAACTCAGCACCGACTTCAAGTCCTCCCTCCTCAGCCCCACCCCTCCCCATCTGTACACAGTCCTACTGTCTCGATCTCCAAACACACCCAGAATTCAACCTCCTCTCCCCACCCTGACCTACATCTCCAAGGCCTCTTGCCTGGCTTATTGCAACAGCACCCTAACTGGTCTCCTTGCCTCTGCCCCGGCCCCTCTGTGGTATGTTCTCAACAGAGCAGCCAGATCAAGTCTGCTAAACCTATGTCCAGCCATGTTACTCCTGCTCTCAAAACCTTCCAAAGGGTCACCATCTCATTCAGAATAAATCAATGCCCGAGTCCTCGTTATGACCAACAAGGGCCAACGATTGGGCCAAAATCACAACTCTGCTTTCAGCTCCTGCTGCCGTCACCGGCTGTGCCCTGGCCACACTGGCCTCCTTGCTGCTCCCAGAGCAGGCCACCTGCTCTTCCTCCTGCACTGCTTTTGGAGCTTGTTCAAAATCTACCTCTGCGGTGAGACCTTTCCTGGCTCTCCTGGCTACAACTCCACCCCCCTCCAGCCTGGCACACATCACTCTCCCACATGAGCCACACCATTGGTGTCACATCTAGAACGCCACCCAGGGCATGCTTTTTGTGTTTTGCTCACTTCTCTGGCACCAGTGTCTAGGACAATGCATGAACCAAACCTTGCGCTCAATAAGAAATGTAGCTTAATGAATGGATAACTATAAAAACTACCAGGAACTGCCTAACCCTTGGGCAAGGGAGGCCGAATCTGTAAGAACACCAGGGGCCAGGAGAGGCTGATCCATTAATCAGCCCAAAAAAGGACGCACAGCATCATGTTAGAAAGAAAACTCCCCACCCCATCCTACAAATTCTGTACATGTTCTTATCAGCATCAACAGAGGCCTTCAAACACAAACACCTTTTCTACTTTGAAGCAGCCTTCCGTGTCTCATTACCACTCATCGCATGTCTTTTCCTGACTTTACCGTGATGACTTTCATATCTAAGGTAATATGACTGATATTAAACTGTGTTTTCTACCTTAACCAAGTCTCTCCTGGGAATGGTCGTAGGTATGTAAGCGGTAATAACCTGAGAACAGATGGAGAAGTAAATAATTCTATTCCTTCCCCCACCGTGTGCCCCCAGCAAACAGTGCATCACTGTCTGATTCTTTATCTTTTTTAAACAAAAGTCACCAGAAATACATCTGCTGAACATGCTCCTTTGGAAGTCAGCCACCTCACGTTTAAGTGGCCAGATGCCACAAACCATTGAAATATTGCCTACTAGTCTACTGTACCGTTCCCAAACTGAGATTTCAGTAAATTTACGTTGCAGCTGCCAGGAAAAGAAAAAGAAATTAAAAACAATGCCACCCTGCCGTCTGGTCAGCCTGCTTCGAGGTTCAGCCTGAGGCAGGCGGCACTCTGTGCTCAGGCCCTCCGGGCCGGTCCAGCAGGTGAGTCAGCACCGGGCACTGTGTGGCCTTGGTCTGTGCCACCATCTCTGCTCTGAGTGCCTCGGGCCACTACGGCCTCCCCATGGCCACCAGCACCCACCTTATGGCCTCCACCACCCTCTCAGTCCCACCCCATGACCACCGTGCTCTCCATTGATTTGGGCTGAGGCCTACAATGTCGGGAAACAGGGTATTCTGGAAACGCTCTTCCTTAGGTCACTATCTTCTGGCATTTGCTGTGACTTTTCTGCTCTTTTGATGGCAGTGAGCCTGCCTTGATCTCTGTGATCAGGAATGTGGCTGAGCAAAAGCCGCTTGTACCTCCGGGATGGACGCACCTCCCAGATGCTCTTACTAGACGGGTCCTGGCAGTGCAGGGAAAGGTGGCTCTGCACTGGAGGTGAGTCCTGGAGAGGCATCTGACAGTGGACTCTGCATTTGACAGCATCCTGGGTGGTGGAGGGCGTGGCCCACTCCTCACCCGGGGGTTTACCCTGGGGACTCGGGGAAGGGGCTCTCTCTTCACTTCTTCCTTGGGCTCCGACAGCATGGTGAGGAGTTTGCCTGTCCCCTGGCTTGGCTCCCTTCATGAGGGCTTCTGGAATTCAGCCAGTTCAGTGAGTCCTTTCCTGCGCACTCCGCACTGGAGGTCCCAAAACAGTGCACTGAACACATTTTACTTTGAAAATCTCCTGGCAGATCCTTTTGTTTTGCATTGCAGGTTCTTGTTGTATTTTGAAAGAGCTGAATGCCACTTGTCTGTAGAATTATTGAAGGTTTACAGTGGTTTGTTCTAAGTCGGAAGTTGTTACAATCTATCCAAAGAACTAGTAATGTGAGCTTGTTTCAGAGGTCAGCCACCCTGCTTTCTTGACAGTTCCTTCAGAGCCTGTGTCCCATAAGTTTTGTTACTGTTTTTGAGAATGAGGCAAAGCACTGCAGTGAAGGTTGCTCTTGGCATGTGTCATTGTTTAACGTGGTCTGGGGGCAAAGGAGGTGGTGGTCTTTTGGTAACTAGTCACAAAGCATTGAGAAAGGTTAGAAGGTCATGTTGCTTGGAACTCCCTGAGGACCTAGTATCCACCTGGTCTGGTCCACAGCGGACTCAGGGGGGCTAGATGACCTCAGGTGGAGCAGAAAGCCCTTGAGAGAGACCCCCCAAACCCCCATGTGCAGAGTTTGGTCTAAATAGAGAATTTACCTTAATGAGGAGAAGAGATGATGAAGTGTCTTGGTCAGTACCTTGCAGGGGCTTGTTGCTTTGTACAGAGAACAGCTTTCCTCCTGGTAAGGGGAGGACAGGAGGAACACGCAACCACAACCCTTGGGGCTGACCTTCTCCTGGCGGCAGTCCTGCATACCTCAGCTACTTGAGCAGAGCTGGGGCCAGACGCCCCGCTGAGTGCCTGGGAGGCTCTGCTGTCCAACACCTGGCCTGGTTTTGAAATAGGGGGACCAACCCTCGCCATTTTAGCACTGCGTCCCATGGACAGCAGGAGGGTTGGGTAGCCATGAGCTTCTAGAAACTATTTCTGAGGCTTCCTGAAGCCTTTCCTGTTGTCTTGATGCCATCCTGTGCTATCTGCCCGAGTGTCTGTGTCCCTACAGGGCACTTACCACAGCCTGGGAGGAGGTATTCACCTTTCTTCCTCCTCTGCCTTAGATGGTCAGTTTCTTAAGGTAGACAGTGGGTCTTTCATCTTTCTAGTCCAGTAATAACTTGCAAGCAGAAGGTGCTTCTTAAATCTTTACTAAAGGTTTAAATGGGTAAATTGACTACAGGTGTCGGTGTTCCTAAAAACACTTGTTTTGTTTCTATACTTGATTATTTTAGGGGTAGACATTTAATCCTTTCTTTCTAGTTACTTTTTCATTTATCCTTGCAGGCTCCACATAAAGTGCTCAATGTCTGGTTCAGTGGTTAAAAGCTGTTCACAGGGATGACTGGACCCCACTAAACATTCTTTCGTCTGTAGTGAACGTTTCACCAAAAAAAGCTCTTGGAAAGGCTGGATGGTCAGTATTACATGCTCAAGCCATGGCCGTGCCCTCCATCTTCCACCTGATTGAGAAGGGGGGGCTGAAGTCCGTGGCTGCCCCAGGAGAAAGGACACCAGGAAGGCCACCGGGGACCTAAGGAACATGCGAGTGAAGCAGATGGGAAAGGAGCTGCAGGTTCATCGTTGTCCTTGAGGGAAAACCTGAGGGCCTAGCAGGGCTCCCGCAAGTTGAAGCGAGCCACTGTGCAGGGTGAACCTGCACCCAGGGCTACCCAGGAAGCCGCCAGTCAGGAGCAGGTGCAGAGTCTCTGGAAGGAACTCCAGGATACAGTGTGGCCTCCACAGCATCAGGCAGCCAGGGAGATGCAAACATGTCTGCTATGGATGCTGACAATGAGACCCCCCTCCTCCCTGCCAGGGTCTCTTAGGTAAGAGTGGCATTTCCGTGGATGACTTTATCCCTCAGGATCTGGGGTGTGCAGATTTATTGGCTGGCAACTTTCTTACACTTTCTTCTCAGAGCACACTCGAGAAAGGTCATCTGTCCCCCACCAGGCTGTTGACCGAAAGAGGTTGAAGAGAGATGTGGAGCCCAGCTGCAGAGGGACCAGCCTTGTGCCTGACTAGGGCTTGGCCCAGAACCCTCAAGTTCATCATTCACAATGATGCCTCAGAAAGCCTCCCAGAGCCCCTCCACCCTCCAACAGATGTCACCTTAAAGCCAGACACAGAAGCTGTGCAGAGCAAGCACAGCAACACCGGCCCCACGTCTCTCAGAAAGGTCATCCTGTCAGCACTGGGGGCCCAAGAACTCCTCAACTCGCTGCACTCCTACTGCTTCTGCTCCCAGGGGAACAGGAGCACGGGTGCCACCTGTGGGAGCAGGTGGAGAAGAATGGCGAGCTGAAGAGGGGCAGCTGCCGACAGCCAGGTGCACACGCTGCAGGAGGAGCTGGACGAGCTGAAGGGAGGGGGCTCCCTGCCTTAGCAGCCTGGTGCCCCCCGCCGAGGTCAGTGCCCGTGCTCGGGGCTCCCCCACTGCCTGCTCATCATGAGGGGTTTCCTGCTATGCAGCAGACTGCCACTGACCACTTCTTTGTGCAGCATGCCTGCTGCTGTCTTGGGAGAAGGCTCTGCTGGTAGCTGCCCCTTGCAGACAGGGAGCCCAGGCTGCAGAGCTCGCCCCGCCAGTTCTAGGGTGCTCGAGAGGCAGCCGTAGTTGTCAAGGTTTAGCCGCTGGGAAAGGAGGCATTGCAGGTCTGCTGGGAAAGCCAGACCTACACAATGAACGGTTCCTGGATCCTTGTTTTTCCACTTGAACAGGAGAAAATCAGCTTCTGTTGCATCCCTCACACAAATGTAAATTCCAATGAGTTAGGATCTAAATGTGAAATAAAATCGACATAGTAACTATTAGAAAATTTATAGGAGACTCTTAAAGTCATGGGGAGGTTCTTTCCATTTGTGTTTTAATGAATATCCATGAACTGAAGTCATTTTGAACATTTTAATAATTTCTTTAAAATTTTAAACATCTTTTTGAGTAGAGTACATTCTCTTTTGTAAATATTAAAGCACTACAGAAATATATAAGCTAAGAAGTGGTAAAAACTCCTATTTCTCACCTACCTCCCAACTTTTATTCCTTGTTGGTAGTAAAATTTGTTATGTAATCTCCTCAACTCTTCCCTGTGCTTTACATGCATATTTCTACACCTGTACGAATAGATTGGATATATTTTTGGTGTGTTTATTGGCTATGTTTCTGATTTTCCCGCTCTCTTACAGTTTAGTAGTTGTAAACATTGGTTTCTCAATATTCCTTATGTATTGAGGGTACCATCTTTTGCCTGTTATACATCCATGGAAAACATTTCCCTACCACATAGTTCATTTAATCTGGATCAGTGCTCGTCTTCCCAGATGTCAGTAACACTTCAGGAGGGAAACGGCTCTATGTGACTGGCTGTTCAGGATCTCCGGGACCCCCAGGGCAACAACCATTAGGACAACACAAAACAAGAAACAAAACCCATCCTGCGTGTTTCCAGATGCATTCTGGTGGAAGGACAGCTCCAGTTGAGGACCGCTGATGTCTTGGTCAGAGTTATCCACTATGTTCTCCTATCACGTTAAAGCAGTTTCGGTAGTTTCTTGTACCTGATGGTACAGTTTGGTGCCTTTGTCTGTTCCTTTTGGTCAGACTGCGCAAGGTTTCTCACTGGTACAAGTCTTTCCAGAGAGCCAGCCCTTAACTCCATTGCTTAGGTCTGCATTGTTTTTCCTGCCTCGTGAATCCTCACTTCATTCTGCTGTTGTTGGTTTTATTGTGGTGTTATTCTGGCTCCTGGAGGGAAGTGCTCAGCTTCTTCATGTAGAGTTGATATTCCCTGATACCTGCAGTGGAGGCTGTGTCTCTTCTGTCCCTTAGTCTCCACACCATGGATTTGGCTCATGCTGCTCTCAGTGCTGCTCATTTCTAAAGAGTTTGTCCTGTCTGTCTGGATCCCCTCTGTAACCTGAGAGATTTAGAAGGGTGTGGACAGATTTTCAAGTGGATAAGTTGGGGGAGGGGAGCCAATATTTTGTGATTATTTTTTATTTTTATTGCTTTAAGGTCCCGTAATATGGTTACTTATAGATTTCTGCTTTTTGGACTCTTTAGAGATTTCACTGTGGCTTAGCACACAATCCATTGTGATGACTGTTTCATTGTGGCTTGAGAAGAATGTTTCCTCTCCACTAGTTTCTTATGTTGTTGTCCCTCAGGCTGAGGCTAGATCTAGCTTTTTTGTGTTTGTCAACAGATCTGTTTCCTAACTTATTGTATCACTTAAGGGGAAGAGGAAAGTGACTGAATTGACTTAGTATAAGGAAATAGGAGGCTATCAGATAATGGACTATCTCATACACAAGATTTTTTGCCCAAACCTCAAGGTAAACACTAAACAAATAATCAAAGCAAAACCACATATGATAAACAAAGAGAAAACTAGAAGAATCATAAGACAGAACAACCAAACTGAATTGGCAGTCCAAAACAAATGGGACAAGAAACAAAGGAAATGCAAAAGAACCAGAAAATAAGTGACAAAACAGCAACATTAAGCCCTCATATATCAATAATTACCCTAAATGTAAATGGATTGAACTCTCCAATCAAAAGATACAGAGTGGCAGGATGGATTAAAAAGAAAGACCCAACAATATGCTGCCTTCAGGAAACACATCTTAGCACTAAAGACAAGCACAGGGTCAGAGTGAAAGGACGGAGGACAATACTCCAAGCTAATGGCAAACAAAAGAAAGCAGGTGTTGCCATACTCATATCAGACAAAGTAGACTTCAAGATAAAACAGGTTAAGAAAGACAAAGAAGGGAAATATATAATGATAAAAGGGACACTACATCAAGAAGACATATCACTTATAAATATATATGCACCCAACTTAGGAGCACCAATGTACATAAAGCAACTATTAACAAACCTAAAAGGAGAAATCAACAACAACACAATAATAGTAAGGGATCTTAACACCCCACTTACAGCAATGGATAGATCATCCAGACAAAAAGTTAATAAAGAAATATTAGACTTAAATGAAAAACTGGACGAGATGGACCTAGTAGACACATACAGAGCACTCCATCCAAAAACAGCTGACTACACATTCTTCTCAAGCGCGCATGGAACATTCTCTAGGATAGACCATATGTTGGGAAACAAAGCAAGCCTCAATAAATTTAAGAAGATTGAAATCATAACAAGCATCTTTTCAGACCATAAGGCTATGAAACTGGAAATGAACCATGAAAAAAAAACTGGGAAAGTGACAAAAATGTGGAGATTAAACAACATGCTACTGAACAACCAATGGATCATTGATGAAATTAAAGGAGAAATCAAAAACTATCTGGAAACAAACGAAAATGATAACATGCCATATCAAACCATATGGGATGCAGCAAAAGCAGTCCTGAGAGGGAAACTCATAGTGATACAAGCTGCTATTTTTTTTTTAAGTAAACACTCTTTTCCTTTATCCCTGTCTTCTCTGGTACTTTAATAATGCTTATCTATTTCTTTTCATGGTATCCCATAATTCACACTGCCTTTCCCCATTCCTATGCAGTACCGTTTTTCTTTTTGTTTCTTTGACTGGATGATTTCAAACGACACATCTTCTAGTTCACTAATTATTTCTTGTAAATGGTTGAATCTGATTTAGAACCTCTCTATTAAATTCTTCAGGTCAGTCGTTGTGTTCTTCAATTCTAGGATTTCTCTTTGTTTTTCCTTAATGATTTCTGTTTCTATAATGAACTTCTCACTTGTTCATGCACTGTTTCCTTATTTCATTTAGTAGTCTATCTATGTTTTCTTAGAGTTTTATGAATTTCTCAAAGAGGGTTGTTCTGAAGCCTTTGTGTCATAGTTCCTATATCTCCATTGCTTGGTCGGTCATTGGAGTTTTATTCTTTTTCTTTGGTGGTGTCATGAGTCTTTGATTATTCATGATCCTTGTGGCCTTCCATTGATGTCTGCAAATTTGAGGAAGTAGGCACCTCTTCCACCCTTTACAGACTGGCTTTAGCAAACCAAAGCCTTCACAGTCATCCCATCTAGGGGTCCTGGGTAGGCCATCTGGTGGTGTCCAGGGGCAAGCTTGCTGCTGGAGTCCTTGGACAGCCTGGTACTGGGGTGAGTGGAAAGCTTGGGTCTATGGTATTGTGTCTGGCCCTGGGCACAGCTGGGACCCTGAGATCATGAGTAGCCCCACTGGAGCCTGTTTTGGCAGGTCCTCTTTGAGAGCCTGCAGCCACAGGAGTCATCCAGGGCCATGAGAGTTCGCCAGTGCTGGGATGAGCTGAGAGCCTTGGTTCATGGGAGACTGCCAGGAGCCTGGCGCCACGAGAGACAGTTTGTGCTGTGGTAGGCCAGAAGTCTGGATTCCTGGGAGCCTGCTGGGATCCTGGGGCCACAGGAGCTGCCTGAGGCTGCAGAAGCCAGCAGGCACTGGATCAAGATGGAAGCCTGGGTTCATGGGAACCTGCCGGTGCCTGGTGCCATGGGAGCTGCCTGGGGCCGCCTGAGTCAGCAAGCACCTGGGTAAACTGGGGGCCTGGTTTTGTGGGAGCCTGCAAGGAGCCTCGTTCTGTAAGAGCTGTCTACAGCTGCTGGAACTGGCAGGTGGTGTGGTGATCCATGGGCCTGAGTTCCCAGCAGCCCCCTGGGAGCCTGGTGTCATGGAATCTACCTGGGTTGCTGGAACCAGCAAGTGCTGGAGTGACCTGGGGTCTTGGGTTTGTGGGAGCCCACTGGGGTCTTGGGTTTGCCCTGTTACAGAAGCTGCCTGTGGCTGTGGGTGCTGCCTGTGGCTGCCTGGCATACGCAGGACCTTGGGTGAGCCAGGGTCTGGATTCACCAAAGCCCACCAGGAGCCTGGTGCCAAGGACACCACTTGTGGTCACAAGAGCCACCTTGGGCTGTTTAAGATGGCAGCTCCTAGGCTGAGATGGGGCCCTGGGTTCCCAGGAGCCCGGTGGGAGCCTGGTGTCAAGGATGCTGCTTGGGGCCACCAGAGTTGGCATGCTCCAGGGTGAGCCAGGGGCCTGGATTTGCAGAAGCCTGCAGGGAGCCAGCTAGGTCCACAGGAGTCAGCCTGGCACTGGGGCAGGCTGGCTAAGGTCAGGCAGAGTGGAGAAGTCCCTTCTCATTGGGAAGTGTTTGATTACTGATTCAATCTGCTTATTTGTTACTGGTCTGTTCAAGATTTCTATTTCTTCATGATTCAGCTTTTGTAGGTTGTTTCTAGGAATTTATCTATTTTGTCTAGGTTATGCAATTGATGAGTGTACACTAGTTCAGAATAGTCTCTTCTGATCTCTTTCTTTCTGAAGCATCCGTTGCAATGCCTCCTCTTTCATTTCTGATTTAGTTTGAGTCATCTTTCTTTGTTTTCCTAGATATTTTATCTAAGGGTTTCTCAATTTTATTTTTTCCCAAACTCAACTTTTACTTTTATTAATCGTCCATACTGTCTTTCATTTTTTTTCCACTCTCCTCTTGGTGACTTCCATCCTTCTGCTAACTTTGGGTTTCATTTTTTCTTTTTTTAATGCTGTGTGTTGTAAGTCAGGTTGTTTCTTTGACATCTTTCTTCTCTTGTAATGTACAAGTTTATCACTATAAATTTTCCTCTTAGTACTATTTTTGCTGCAGCCTATAAGTTTTGGTGTGTTTATTGTTTCTTTTTTTTTTTAAAGATTTATTTATTTATTTTCGCCACAAAGCCCCAGTAGATAGTTGTATGCCATAGTTGCACAGCTTTCTAGTTGCCGTATGTGGGACTCGGCCTCAGCATGGCCAGAGAAGCGGTGCGTCGGTGTGTGCCCGGGATCCGAACCCGGGCCACCAGCATCAGAGAGCACGCACTTAACCGCTAAGCCACAGGGCCGGCCCATATTGTTGCTTTTTGTGTGTGTGTGATGAAGATTGGCCCTGTGCTAACATCTGCCAATCCTCTTTTATTTTATTTTATTTTATTTTTTGCTGAGGAAGACTGGCCCTGGGCTAACATCCGTGCCCATCTTCCTGCACTTTATATGGGATGCTGCCACAGCATAGCTTGCCAAGCGGTGCGTTGGTGTGCACCCGGGAACTGAGCCGGCGAACTACGGGCCGCCGCAGTGGAGCGCACGCACTTAACCGCTTGTGCCACCCGGCCGGTCCCTATTGTTTCTTTTTGTATGTTTTGAGCTGTTTTCTAATTTCCCTTTTGATTTCTTCTTTCATCTACATTTTTTGTGTGTGAAGAAGATCAGCCCTGAGCTAACATCCATGCCAATCCTCCTCTTTTTGCTCAGGAAGACCGGCCCTGAGCTATCATCCTTGCCCATATTCCTCCACTTTATATGGGATGCCACTACAGCATGGCCTGACAAGCATGGGTTGGTGCGTGCCCAGGATCTGAACCCAGGCCGCCAGCAGCGGAACACATGCACTTAACCGCTACAGCACCTGTCTGCACCCTGATCTACTTTTAAGTTTAAGAGTTTTTGTTGAACTTCCACATATTATGAATGTTCCAGTTTTCCTTCTGTTATTGACTTCTAGTTTCATGCCATTGTGTTTAGAAAAGTTACTTGGTATTATTTCAGTCTTCTTTAATCTTGTTAAGACTTGTTTTGTGACCTAACATGTGATCTGTTCTGGAAAATAGTCTGTGTGCCCTTGAGAAGAGTGTACATTTTGTTGCTGTCCAGTAAAATATTCTGTGTGTGTCTGATAGGTCCATTTAGTAGTTAATGTTTTCATGTCTGCTATTTCCTGATTTTCTGTATGGATATTCTATCCGTTAAAAGTGGTCTTTGAAGTCTCCTACTATTTGCAACTTATATACGTGAGAGGGCTCTTATATTGGGTATATATAAAGATCTCTTAGAACTCAATTATAAAAGACAAGTCAATGAAACGGGGTAAGCAACTGGAATAGACATGTCTCCAGGAAATACATAGATGGCCAATAAGCACAAGATAGTTGCTCAGTATCATTAATTATTAGGAAAATACAAATTCAAAGCACAATGTGATACTATTTCACACTCAAAATGAAGGCTATATTCAACATAATGGAAAATAACAAGTGTTGGTAAAGATGTGTAGAAAGGGAAACCCACATACATTACTGGTGGGAAAGTAAAATGATGCAGCCACTGCAGAAAACAGCTTGGCATTTTCTAAAATCTTAAACTTAGAATTACCATTGACCTGGAGAGGCCCATGGTAGATATGTCCAAAAGAGCAAACTTGCCCATAGACATTCAAAGCAACAGTGTTCACAATGGTCCAAAAGTGAAACAAACCCAAATTTCTATCCAGTTATCACTGCATAAACCAAATGTGGCCTATTCATAATATAGGATATTATAAGCCATAAAAAAGAATTAAGTACTGCTACATGCTCGGCCATGGGTGAATCTTGAAACGTGTGCTCACTGAAGCCATCCACAAAGGCAATAGATAACAGGATGCCATTTGAATGAAATGTCCAGAATAGGAAAATCCATAGGGGGAGAAAACAGATGAGTTGTTTCCATGGGTTTGGGTTAGCAGAAAATAGATTGTGAATGAGTATGGGTTTGTTTGGGGGTGTTGAAAATGTTCTGGAATTAGATAGTGGTGATAGCCACACGACATAATCATTGTGCTAAAAGCCACAGAAATGTATACTTTGAAATACTTAAAACGGTGTAGTCTATGTTAAGCAGATTTTCCACATAAAAATTTTGAATTTTTTAAGTTAATCAGGGTATTGGTTAATTTTAAGTTGCCTGGTATATTTAATAAGTGTAATTAGTGGAGTTATTAGGGGTGGGGCAAGTTGTAGCCAAGAGAGTAAACATCCGACGAGGGCTATAGTAACAAATCCTATGACTATACAAGCAACAGTCTAAAATCCAGTCCATTTCCATTGTCCCCAACTTGGAGAGACCAGCCATGAAAATAGGTCAGTGACCTCGGGGGCCTTTGGTATCTATTCAAAGATTTGGGTAATATTATGCAATATTTTAACCTCTTGGGCCATTTGGTGGAGGTAGGTTTGAACTTCTCTGTTGATGTACACTCAGCAAGTGTGGTTCTAGGAAAGGCACTAACCCCTCCTTCCTTGGCCGGTATAGACAGTCTAGGGCCAGGCCATTTTCTAAAACCATTTAGGCGAGAGACTCATGAGAGTGTTGTTCAGGGGTTAGGATATGTTCCTATGGAGTTGTTGTCCATGTTCTGTTAAGGTTGTTGATACTTCTTAGTTGCCTCAGTTTCCTGATTTTGTGTGGGTAGGGCCACCGCACCTGTGCCCAGTCCAGTCAGTCAATCCTAGTAGAACTGAACACCCAGTGCTATAGGTCTGACATTGTTTCTATGGGTTGGTGGTAGCCTGTCAGGGCAGGAAACTCAGGGGACCTGCGACCTGAGGGAAGCAGGCTGAGAGAGAAACAATAGTGCGTTGCACAATATAGCCTGGAGAAAGCTGCTCAGAGAGCTGGGGAGGAGAGACGCTCACTGGGTGAGAGCCTTGTGATATCAGCCCACAGTGAAACCCAAAAGTGGATGCTCCTGGTGTGAAATACTCCTTAGGTGACTTGAGGTAAAATAATTTGCACCCATTCACTGGTTACCTGTGCTATATGATTTCAGGGGGTATGGTTAAAGTGTTTGTCGGCCAAGAGCTGTTTGTGCCTGGGCACAAAATCACCAAGGTGGCCTCGAAGGCTACCCCAAAATGACCCCTCAAGGAGCAGTTGGGGCAGAAAGTGGGTGGAGCATTTTGAAGGAATCCTGGGGCAAAGATGTTGTTCGATGGAGTTGGCTACAAC
Organism: Diceros bicornis minor; assembly: GCF_020826845.1. Lineage (NCBI taxonomy): Eukaryota > Metazoa > Chordata > Mammalia > Perissodactyla > Rhinocerotidae > Diceros > Diceros bicornis. Next base: position 1,234,471 of record NW_026691038.1, on the reverse strand, counting down.
TGAGTCTCTCTGCAGGGTAAGCCCTTCAGCTGGGGTACAGTAGGTGATTGGAGGCCAAGTGACAGACCCTGTGACTCCTGATTCCCAGTGCACGGTTAGACCTCTAAGCCCATTGGACATAAATGGTTGTGGTGTTTGTGAAGCATCTTGCTGGCAGTGTGGAAAGTATAGGGGACGTGTGGTGGGAGACGTCATGATAGTGTCGGGAGGAGCTGTGTGTGAGATTACGGTGTTGAGGGGGAAGGACTGGAGGCAGGTGCAGTGGGTGTGTGACTAACAATGGTCAATGAAGGGACAGCCGGGGTGTAACTGGGGAAATCAGGGACCAGCAGAAGTAATGTGTTTAAAACAAGACACCAGGGCAGGCCCAGCTGTTAAGTGCGCACGCTCCACTACTGGCGGCCTGGGTTCGGATCCCGGGCGTGACCGACGCACCTCTTCCCCAGCCATGCTGAGACTACATCCCACATACAGAAACTAGAAGGATGTGTAACTATGACATACAACTATCTACCTGGGCTTTGGGGAAGGAAAAAAGGAGGAGGATTGGCAATAGATGTTAGCTCAGAGCTGGTCTGCCTCAGGAAAAAGGAAGAGGAGGATCAGCATGGATGTTAGCTCAGGGCTGATCTCCCTCACAAAAAAAATAAATAAATAAAATAATAAAACAAGACACCAGGCCCTAATAGAGCCACTTAGCCTAAGTCTCACGTCAACAAGCCGAGATTTAATTAGACTTTTTGCCCTCCCAGGAATAGAATCATAAACCAGTCAATTGGGAATCGCCTGATGAGCAGCAGGTAGGTCGCCTTCCTAATAGAGCCCTGCCATCCCCTAAAGGAAGGTAACCTTGCCGTAACCAACCCTCTTTTTGGTGTAGTGTAATTTCCTTGTTCCTGCTCCCTTCTGCCTATAAAAGTCTTTCATTTTGTACAGCTCCTTGGAGCTCCTTTCTCTCTGCTAGACTGGATGCTGCCTGATTCATGAACTGTTGAATAAAGCCGATAAGATGTTTAAAATTCACTCAGTTTTATTTTGTTTTGTACCAGTTTGGTGGCAGCAGTGGGATCCAAAGGAGACATCTGATGGCTTAGGGGATGAGAAACACAGGCAGTGGTACCTGCAAAACCTTTGAGTTCTCCATCTTTGTCACTGATTCTGAGAGCCGTGGGTAAGTTCCTCTCAGCAAGTGCTGTAGAGAAACACAGCAGGGGGCTGTGAGGGAGGGTTGGGCGTCACTTGGTAGAAGGGTCTGAAAGGCCTCAATAGGGTGACATTTGCTGGGACCAGAATGACAAGAGGGAGCCAGCCCTTCAGGGGTCTGGGAGCAGTGTGTCAGGGAGATGGCACCACCGGTCCTGAGTCTCACAGGCAGAAGTGAGTTTGGCCAGAGGAGGTCAGAAATATGGCCAGTGCAGCTGGAGGGAGGCTGGGAGGAGAGAACAGGAGCTGGGGTGGAAGGTAGGGCCAGGGCCTGGTAGGCTGTGTCAGTTACCTTTCCCTCTCTGACTTCATTGCCCCTAACCTTGCTTTTCAAAACTACAAATGTTGACTATCTCACAATTTGTGTGTATCAGCAATGAGGCACGTTTTAGCTGGGTGCCTCTGCCTCACTGAGTTGAACAGGTTGGGGCTGTGGCCTCAACTGAGGCTCAACTGGGGGAGGACAAGCCCCCAAGGTCACTCTCAGCCTTCAGGGTTCAGTTTGGACTGAGAGCCTGAGTTCCTTTCTGTCTGTTGGCCTGGGCACCCCCGTGCTTCTCTCCTCTATAGGCCTCCACATTGGGCAGTCCCAAAACACTGGTATTTGATTCCTCAGTTACAGGGATTCGACAGAGTGAGAGAGAGAGATGGAACATGAGAGAGGGAGTAAGAGGAAGTGAGAGACTTGTGTAGTTAAAATTTAGACAAGACATCCCATCACTTTGGCTCTTATTATGTTCAGAAGCCAGTTACTAACCACTTAGTGGCTCCACGGGGATGGCTATGCCATGAGTGGGGTTTACTGGGTACCATTGTGGAGGCTTCCCACCTCATAGGCCAAGATGAGGCCCTTGGGTCTCATTCTCCATAAAACAGGAAACAGTTGAATGGTTTTATGCCACAGAAGGCAGTATCTAAATTTCCGTTAGTTTCAAACCCCTCATGATGCTGACCTGAAAATGAGGCCAAGTTGGAAGTGACTGTTCCAATATCACATTGCTAGAATCCAGGCCTGTTTTGAGTGGTGTTCTGTGCTACCTGTCACCCCTTCTTGTTATTCTTCCATCTCTAAGTTTGTGCCTTAGGTACATGTGACACCAGCCCACAGGGGTAATAGATATTATCTCATATACACCGGGTGAGGTCCCTAGGAAGTAGATTCTAGCCTGATCCCCATGGTGCAGGTTTGGAGACTAGGGAGGACCTGAGAGGCACAGGGACTTTCCCAGGATGCAGAACTGGTAAGAAAGAGGAGGTCTGCATTCATCTCTGTCTCCTCAAAGCTAGGACCTGAGTTAGGTTTCCAGGGAACTGTGGCTAGGGCTGTGTAGGCTCCTTGTGTACAGTTCAGGAAGTGACATGAGAGAGGAGGGTGAGCAGCCCGGGCTCAATGGGCAGCTCTGGAGAAATCTGATTGAGGTAAGGGTCCCAGGTAAAGGAATCTTGAAAAATGACCCCATCTCCTTGGTCCTAGGCCTCAACAGATCTTAGAACTCTGGTAACCAGGCACCCACAGCCCCCCATCCAGCTCACTTGAATGGAGACAGCCAAGAAGCAAAAATGTTTTGTTGTTGTATCCAAACTTTTGCAGGATCTGGCCTCAAAAAAACCCAGAAAGAGAATCTTTTTGATTGTTGCCGATGTTGGCTCAGCCCTCCTCCCTGACGCCTCTGGGTGTCTGACAGGAGGCAGTGAAGGGTAACATGGGGGAGCCCAGGAAAGGCTAGTGCAGGCCAGGACACAACGGTGATCCCACCTGATCAACCCCACACTCCAGGCCCCTCATAGTGTGTGTGTGTGTGTTTGTGTGTCTGTGTGGAGTGGGGAAGGCAGGGTATGTGGGACAGGCCATTCCTAAGCAGGAGCTTGTTGTTAGGTGTCGGAAACCTGGTGGGTCTGTCACGTTCATACCCCAGATCATGGCTGACAGCATGAGAAGGTGAGCTCCTCTACTCGTATATTATTGAGCCCTAGAGGTTTCATTTCCTTCCCTCCCTGACCAAAGATCTTTGCCAGGATGCCCTCTGTGCCTGAACTGAGGAGCAGACTTTCTCTTGGGGGTTGGCCTCAGTGGCAGTGTGCAGGCCACCCCTGATTCCCTCTGGCCCAGCTCCCAGGCAGTCTTTGCAGAACTCCACTCAGGAGGTCGTCGAGTAGCTGCCCAATGGTTTCAACTCCACCAGCTCACTAGACAAGGAGCAGGTACATGAGGCCACCCACACCATCCAGTGCTGCTCTGAGATGAGAGCAGGAGCAGAGGGCCTCCACACTCAGGACCTTGAGATGATGGGGTTGGACCAGAACTAGGGTGGGACCAGTCAGGGGCTGTCTCTTTTTCAAGCTAAAGGGGACGTACATGCAGGTAACCTTGTCTGGTTCAGAGCTGTGCTCCCTTGACCCTATTTCCCTTGTCTGTTGTGAGTTTAGGAGGCCACTGAGGCAGAGCCAGAGGCTAAAGGGGACTGCAGGCTGGCTATTCCTGGAAGAGAAGTGGGATCTTTCCTGTATTTAGAAGGACACATGGAAAGTCAGCTATGTGAGTGAACCTTTCTCTTTATCCCGCTCCAGAGTCAGCTCCAGAGTTTCAGCCAGCAGCAGAAGCAGAGCTGTGGGCAGTGGTGGAGGTAGAGCTGGCTTCAGCTCCGTTGACACCACACCCTCTAGCACTGGAGCCAGTGTCCCCTCTACCAGCAGTGTTGGAGGTGGAGCAAGGGCCAACATGGGCTCCAGCAGGAGTGGGAGCTGCTGAGTTGGAGTCACCTGGACCATCATTTCTAGTGGGAAGTCCATCTCCACCTGTGGCCAAGAAGTGTGAGAAGAAGCCCAACCTACGGCCTTCCCTCCTAAGCTGGTGGTGGAGCAGTTGATCGTGATGGATGCAGTGAGCAGCTGGGCTCTGAGGGCGGGGTGGGGTAGGCCTTCCCTCTGCCATCGTTGCCCCAGACCTCATCCAGTCTCCTATGATCTGGGCCCGAATCCTGGCTCCACTCCTTACCAACCATACGACCTGGGCAACTTTCTGAACCCCTAAGCCTTTGCTTTCCACCTGCAGAGCGTAGAGGTGGACACTAACAGGACCTGCTGCACAGAGTGGCTGTGCCGGCTCCTTGAAGAGAAGGAAGGGTGAGCAGGGCCTGGCACATCAGTAGTGGAGGGGAACTCACTGTATGCAGCCAGGTCCCTGGTGGCCCAACCGTCTGCTCAGGAAGCTCAACAGCCTCAGGACTTATTAGACACCTGATGTGTACTCCACTACAAGGGAGACAGACAAGGCCCGTGGTTGTAGCTGCCAGGGGAGAATGTGCATCAGAATGGGGAGTGTGACCAGAGGGGGATCAGTGTGTTGGAAGATGCCCCCTTGGGATGAGCCGAGGTGAGCCACCATCTGGAGCTTGGAGTTAGCCAGGACGGGCTGGATGCAAATGTCCCTCTCCCTTCCCTGCCAGTATTGGGTCCTGGGTCATCCTCTGTGTACCCTCAGTGGACAGAGAAGAAAAGCCAGGGACTCTCACAAGGCTCGGGCCACATCATGAGCTTCCTGAGCTCCAGCTCTAAACTGTGACCCCTGTGTGGGACTTTTGGGGATGTGGACACAGAGCTGGGGTGTGGCAATGTTGGGTGACACTCCCCCTGTTCCCCAGGAGCTCTTCCGGAAGGTGGTGCCCTCTCAGTGCCTGGGCTCCACCTGGGGCAAGAGGAACAAGCCAAGCAATGAGCACCTGGCACACACCGTCCGGGCCACCATCGACCACTTCAGAAGGGTGGCCAGCCTCGTCGTCACCACCTGCCTCGGGGACCCGAGCATGATGGCCCAGGACAGGGTGAGGGTGGTGGAGCGCTGGATCCAGGTGGCCCAGGTGTGCTGTGGGAGGCCCAGTGGAGCCCCTCTCTGGAGCCTTGGGAACTGCCTCCACCTTTATCAGATCCCAGGATTGCAGTGTGTGGTCTAAGCCCCTGCAAGTCCCTAGGCCCTTCTTGCCAGGGGAATGCTGACCTTGACTCCAGGTCCCACTGCGGGGATGCTCAATTCCTACCTGGCTCCCTCCCTGGGTTGAGCTAAAATCCTCCTCCTTGTGAGTGTTGCTCTTTGGGTCCTAAATGTGCCCTTCTGGGGCTCCCTGAGCATCTGTCTCATCCAGGAGAGGAGATTTAAATAGAAGGGGACTGAAGCTAGAGCAAGCAGGGCTCCAGCGCCCCACCTCACAGCTCATTCTCTTCCCTTCCCCAGGAGTGCAAGATCCTGAAGAACTTCTCCTCGCCCTGCACTGTCATCTCTGTTCTGCAGAAAACATCCATATGCCACCTGAAGAACACATGGGGGAAGTTTCCTGGTGGGTAGGCCTCTCTCCATAGGAGGACCAGGGTGGATGTGGGATCTCCCGTACGTCTGCCATTGGCCCCTCAGTCAGCTGGGAACTCCTGGGTGGCAGCAAATGCTTGGAACAGGGCCTGCGCCTCAGCGGTGGGTCTCTAAGTCTCCTGGTGTCCTTAGTGCACCAATTCTGCTTCAGGATTCGGTTTCTCTAAATGCCAGGTACTGGGTTGAGCCACATTGGAGATTTTCAAGTGTTTATAGCAACAGAACTCTATGCCCAGTTGAAACTGAAAGTGGTCAAAAGAGAGCTGCTCTGTATAGCGGGGGAATGGAGACCCCAGTGACCAACAGGAGAGCCCCCTCCCAGTCTCATAAGACCTTAGCCCTCAGAGGAGCCCAGTGAGAGCACTCCTCCAGGCAGTTTGAATCTCTCAGGTTGTCAAAGAAAAAGATTTGCACTCAGACCCCTCACATTATCCCTAAATTTATCCTTCCCTCTTTCCCCTCTCCTCAGGGAGCGCTCTGAAAAACTTAAGGAGCACTATAGCCAAGACGAGTCCTTGAGCAGAGAACTGATGACCAAGGTAGAGTGGAGGCTGGGGGTCTGGAAAGAGGGGAAGGGCCACGGGGGGAGGGGGACTGGGCAAGCTGTGGTTTTGATAGTTTCTCACTTGAGCTTTCTCTGAAACGTTCCCATCTATCTTCTCCAGGTTAACAAGCTTAGGGATCTGTTTGGCCCATGGGCAGGTGGGGTGCCGTTTGTGGGCAGGAGGCCCTGGTCATGCGACACAGTGGTGTTGGCTGTGCTGTTCCAGGGCGAGTTGCCGAGCTGGCGCCATCAGCAGATTTCTGGCTTCCATGCACTTCCGTCCTGCTGAATGTAGCTTCTCCCAGACTGTTGGGTGGTTGGGTGGGTTTATCCCTCAGCCTAAACCTGTCCTCAGGAAGCCAGGCCCCTGCTGCTCCTTCTATCTTCACCATGTCTCCAAGGGGAGAGCACACTGCCTACCCCAGGGACGGGCACAGCAGAGAATTCCCCTGGCCCAGGTGGACAAACAAGATGCTCATCCTTGGATCTGAACAGCTGGACCAGAGACAGATATGTGTGCGTTCTGGGACCCCCCCTGGACGCCTAGAACAGTCACTCGAGTCAACAACGGAGTCTCACCTGAATGCCTGGTTGGCAATGACATATACCCCAGGTGGCTTATGAGTAGCGCCTAGGCAACTGATAGATTCTTAGTGGATCCTGCTGAAAGGAAGTTAGGAGCTTCATGTAAACAGGGAAGCAAAATGTCCTCTCACCCCTTCCCTGTTGATCAGAGGTGGCACCTTGGGGGTCCAGTTTCTGAGTGGATAAAGAAAGAGTTCAGTGCAGGGGAATATCCTGAGTGGTTCCTTGGGGGAGGAGAAGGGTTTGGCATTGCCTCTGTCCCAGCCTGGGGGCCAGACACTCCACGAGACTGGGGCGGGCAGGAGCCATTCAACCAGACTCCCAAGACACCACATCCTCTCCATCCACGCCTCGGCCCACGACCAAGCTTCGAGAGCTCGGGGGTCAGGACTATTGTCAGTGGTGGGGCTGGGGGTTAGGTGAGGATGTTGGAACAGGGTCTGTGGCTGGGAGGGCCAAGTGGCCTCTCCTCTGTGGCCCCTGAGCAACTCACTGCCCCTGTTTGGGCCTCTGTCTCCCCATCAGGGAAATGGAAGGATGGTGATCGTGTGGTGCAGGCCTCACATGGGGGTGATGAGGTAAGAGGGAGGAAAGGAATGTGGGAGCTTTCTGCCTGCTCCCTGGAGGGGTGAGGGCAAGAACAGCGATGACAGTCATGCGACAGTGAGTCCTCAGGAGAACCTGTGAAGTAGCTGGAGTTCTCACACTTTCCAGATGAGGAAACAGGCTCAGGGAGTCCAGGACGCAAGCCCAAGCTTACACTCAGAGAGTTGAAACTGGGCTTGTTCTGGAATCACAAGACCTTGGAGGGTGGAGTGGCATTGGTACCAGTTGACTCGAGTCAGATGTCCAGTGTCGGAGGCGAGTGGTGCTGGAGAGAAATGCGGTGAGGGGACTATGGCCTCACTGACACTGTCCTCGACCCTGACAGGAGGGGCCTTCCACGTTTGCCCCCCGGAAATCAACCCCCAGAGGGTGCAGGAGAAGGAGCAGCAGCAGCAGCAGGTGAGTGTGCCTGTGGGGGAGGGGCTCTGCGTTCCCAGCTGGAGGCCTCAAATCAAGAGAGGAGGGCCCTTTCTCTTGGTGCCACAGTGTCCGAATCCCCCAGTAGAAGTGACCAGGATGGCCTGGAAGAGCTGGTGCAGGATGGGTTTGTTGTGGGGAGGGACAGGGACCACATACCCTGTGATTTGCTAGAAGCCTGCCCTGGGAGAGGAGGAGGAGGAGTGTGGTGTTCTTGGGGTGTGAAGCAAGGAGGAATTGAGGGGAGGCTAGTAAGGGTCCTAGGCTGTTCCCCGTGGGAACCCTGGGGTGGGCCAGGAGGCTGTGGCTGTGGACTTTTCAGGGGAGGGTCTGCAGGGGGTCGACTTGAGAGCAAGGGCTCATCCCACCCGCACCCCAATGTCACAAGGTGTCGTCCCCTATCTTGGCACTTTCCTTGGTGACCTGCTTATGCTGTGTCTGGCGATGGGTGATTATCTCGAGGTGGGTGAACCTGAGGCCAGGCAGGAAGGACCACGATCCTGAACCTTGGGATGCGGGAGCCCCCGAAATGTGCTCCGAGCTCTCAGCACTTGACACATCTCTCCTGGGAGCCTCGCAGTGGCCCCTGGGAGCTGGGGCATCAGGCCCATCTTAGAGATGAGTGAACAGAGGCTCCACCTGAGACACCCATTCCGGTTCCCCAGGCTGGGGAAACTCAGAGCTGCCTGATGGCACAGCCGCGTGAGGTTTTATCTGAGCTGGACTCAGCCTCTAACTCCCATGCTCCCCATGGAGGGAGAGAGGGGTCGGCCCCCCCCCAAGTCAGGCAGCACATAAGTGGCTGAGCAGTCCCCTCTGCCTGAGGCCTCAGCCTCCAAGTCTGTCATCAGAGAGGGTTGTGCTGCCAGGTCCCTCAGCCTCCCCCCATGTCCTCCTTCTCTGGAGCCCAGAGCCCGGCCTAGGTCCAAGTCCTGTTTTCTCTGCATGCTCCGCCCCCTCTGGGGACCTGGCAGTCGTGCACCATGAGAAGGGGTGGACATAAGGGGCTAGTCAGTCTATGGCATTCTGTCTGATGGACTCTGGCTCTCCACCTTCCAGGGGAATGAGATCAACCTTAAGAAAGGGACTGAGGTGAGCAGCTGTGGCACTCCCTGCAGGGGAGGGGAAGGAAGTGGAAATCAGAGACCCTCTGGGCAGAACAGTCCCTGGTTCCACCCCCTGTATCTTACATTGAGTGGAAGACTTCGATAACAGAGAAGTGGGAGACCCATCCAATTGGCGGGTTGGTTGAGGGGAGGATGGCATCAAGGATAACTTCCTGGAGGAGGGGCTGATTATTCCCATTCTGAGAACAGGTAGAGCCTGGATAGAACTGGTCGGACGGAGCGTTGCCAGGACTGGTCCCCTGCCCCACCCCTCACCCCCCACAAGGCCCCTGCAGCATCCCCCACCCAGGCCCTGTGTGCATCCTCTCCTTCCCTCTGGTCCCAGGAATACTGAGTCATGAGGGAGATGCTGCTGCTCCCAGTGGTTGCAAAGAATTACAACCAGAGCTGGAGGAGTGATTTGGGGCCTGATTCCAGGACATGGAGCTGCTCAACGAGAATGATAGTTGAGGCTGTGCAGGAGTTGAGTGAGGGCAGGGGTGGACTCTCCATGTTGGCCAGTCCAGAGAGCCTGTCTCCATGGCCCCCTGCTCAGCCCCAGGCCTTATTGCTTGGCGAACTCTGGGACACCCAGACTCCAGCTGCTGGGAAGGCAGTGGGGGGATACCTGAGGTGTGGCTCCTGGTAGGCTCACAGGTGTCTCTCTGCCCTGTAGCTACAGCCTGTCCTGCCTGCTGGATCCCCAGATCTAGTTGGCCAGCAGAATATTCAAGGCCAAGAAGAGCCGGCCATCATCAACTTCAGGGGTGAGTGAGTGTCTGGGCTGGGGTGACTGACTCCTAGGAGTTCAGTAAAGCTTTGAGCTAAGCGTGTCCTTGGGGAGTCCGATAGCTGGCACTGGGATCCCAGCTCCACTACTGAGCAGTCCTGTGACTGGGGTGACTCTCTTCAGCTTCCTGAGACTCCGTTTCCTCCTCTGTGAAATAGGTGATAGTAAACGATTTCTCCCGTGGCAGGGACAAGTGGGGTACTGGTGGCTAACAGCACTGAGCACAAGGTCTGCAGCACCCAGTGCAGTGGGGACAGGGTGGGTGGCCATGCTTCTGAGGGAGGCCCCCCAAGATAACCCGACTCTTCTACTCAGCCCCCAGGCCCCAATACCGAGCCCCATACCAGTGGCCGATCACAGCCCCATCCTCAGCAGCCGGGACACAGCTGGGAAGCTTGCGATGCACCGGGCCAGCTCCTCCCACCTGACAGGAAGGGGAGCATTGTAAGCTGATTCCTGGAGTCCCCTGAAGCCCAAGAGAGAGAGGACGACCCCATCTCAGCTCCCTGACATCCCCCAGCACCTATGAACCCATTGGGGAGGGACAGTAGTTATTTGTTGTAAATAATAAATGCCATGTTTGAATATTATATTAAAGTCCTGTTCCCTTTACAGCCTGGAACTTGTGGTGTGGTTCTGTCGCTTTCTGTAGGCATGTGAGGGAGACACAGAATCTCACATTTCTCCTTGAATCAAGAACTCTTCCGGGTCATCAGCTTATTGTATGTGGGAGAAGGGAGAAGGGCCAGCCCCTTCTCTGGCTAGTGGGGACAATCCCAAGTCCCCCTAACACCGAGGACCAGTTCATTTCAGTATCATTCAGCTCCTCCAGGTGCAGGCACAGCCCACCACCCCTTCTCCTGAGATTTAAAGGTTGAAGGTACTTTCACAGGCAGAGAAAAAAACCACTGAAATGTGGGTGACTTTAAAACAGCGCTACGCAGGACCATGTCATGCCACAGGCAGGGGCTGCCTTCCTAATTCTGGAGGAAGAGGGAATGTTTTCTGCTTCTCTTCTTGAGGTTTCTTTTGACCAAATTTTAGGAACTTGTTTTCTAGTTCAATCTCTGGGAATATATCAGCTCTAAGTGGAGAAAACAATGGAAAAAGATCAAAATGTGCACGTTGAGAGGACAAGACCCGCGGAAGTTCATTTGCAGATGGACTAAAGGCAGGCAGGACTTTCCCTCCTGAGGGCCCTCTAGGGGCTCCATGTTCACCTCTGACCTAGATTTGAATCCTGCTGGAATCCTTGTCCAGGACCCTGAATTCCTTTTCCTGCTTGATTTGTATCCAGGAGGAAAGATTTGTGATGCAGCTTTTAAGGCTACAGCTGGGCCTTGTTACATAAACATGACTGCTCCCTGTGAACTAGGATTTTCAGCACCCCTGCCTTCCTTATGCAATTCCCTTTAGGACAGAATTTCCCTAGAAAGCCCCAAACCTCCTCCCTGACTTGGCCTGATGGATCCCGAGTGAGCTCTACTTTGCCAGGATAAGGGACCATAATCCTGGCCAGTCAGTGACCCCACATTGTCCCTTGCTGTCCAAGGTGACTTCTGAGCCCGTGTTCTTCTGAGGTCCATGGTCTTGGACAATCCTCAAGTTTACACACTCAGTGTTGGTGTTCCAAACTCGTCCAAATGGGGCAACTGGGCCCAAGCCCTTAAAGTGTGTCAACCCTGGGTGTCTGTGATTTTTTCCCCAGTCTTGTGTTGTGGTTACATTACAACCACCTGCTGGGGTGTGAACCCTGTTTGGAGCTTTGAAAGATCAGGTATGACGGGGTTGTGGGGGGCTCCAGCAGGGAAAGCCACGGAACTGATGATCCATGGACATACATGAACACAGCCTTACCAATTAAAATACTGAAATGCTCCCCATCTGGTGGTGAATAGACACTGCTCTGAGCTCACACCGAGAACCCACCACATGACTAGAAGCTTTCAAAGGGTTACTAAGTGGCATTTTGAAGCTCTTCCCTTGGGAACACCCTGTAAGACGAGGGCCAGATGAATCGCTTGGCACTTGTGAGTTATCGCCTCCTTTCTGATGGCTGCAAGTGTCACCCAGACACACAGGCTGGACTCTGTCAGGGAAGCCTTCTCAGGACAGCCAGAAGCTGAGGATGAATTCTGGTTCCCGGCATCCCAGGCCCTTCCTGACACAGCATAACCACCCAGGAAAGTGGTTTGGTAATGAAAAAACTGGGAAGGCCATACTTTCCCTCCAAAGAGAAAGCGAAGTGCCAACAGTGAAAGATTGATCCCCCAAATAGACAATTGAATCCCAACAAGCAGTGGGTTCTTGTCAGATTACTGATGCTGAAAAGGCCTCTTTTGATAATAGCACGATCCCCCAACTGCCGTGTCCATCTACATGAATAAAATTTCCAACACATATGGATCTAAAAAACTGAGGGAAATCTGGTATTTCCTTAGATGCAACTCTGAAGTAGCATGCAACAAAGAACATAAAAATGGAGACTTAGAAGTAAATATCTAATTTGAGAACATAGACATCGAAGTGCTTTTGAAATATTTTGGAATCTATTGGAATATTACACAAAAAGAATAATCCACTTTAAGTAGGTTTTACTGTGACTGTGGGGAAAAACTGAATCATCCCGTGACGTTGATAACTCTCTGCTGACTTGAAAGTAAAAATAAATAATGTGCATAGTAAAGGAAAATGAGAGAACAGCATGAAAAAAGAAGATCTTTCTCTCCTCACCTGAAACTCAACCTCTCACCTCAGAAAGAAACCACTGTCTATATTTTCTATTTCACGCAGCAGAGTTTAATAAAAGAAACGTATTGGTATGTTTTAAAGTTTCAAGAGCTCAAAGCAAGGAAACATTAGGGACGCTGCCAAGAGACCTCACTGAGGTGCCTGCTCCATTTCATCTGCTGTCAGGACGTCCTTCTTGGCCCCTCACTTTCTCTGCCTCACTAGCAAGTCTGTCCGCCATCAGTGCTACCACCAGTCTCTCTCCTGTGCTCTTCACTGCCCTTTCCTCCTTCCTGATACCTTCCTCAGTCGCCAGAAATTGTTGGCAGTGGAACTGTGGAATGCCCAGATCAGCTCCTGGAATCATCTCTGCCAAATCTGAAGACCGGCAGGAGTGGGCATGGAACCTGGAGTGCAGACTACCTGCGAGCACACCTGGCAGGGATTCACCTGTGTGACTACGTGTAAGTTTTTGCAACGCTTTGGCAAGATTGAAAGGACTTACCAGTTGTCCTGCATTGCTGCAGGCCTGGAGTCCTTGCGGTCTCTCGGGCCAGCAGACCTGGTGGGGCTGGTCCAAAGTGTCCTCCCAGAGACCCGTCACTGCCAGAATGGGATGGGATTCTAGTATCCGGCCTCTTGAATATGTCACTGGACATCCTCAAAGGGTTGAAGATGCTTAAACCAGGCTTTGGTTTGGACTGGTTCCCACAGTTACACTGCTTCCTCTGTGAAGATGTGACTATCATCCTTCTTTTCCTTTTACCCTACAAAAGTAAATCATGAAATTGGGTCAAATGACAAAGGAACCCTGACTTTTTAGGACAATTATCCTGGTTGTTTTGTACTTCCACCCTCCCTCTGTCCTCCAGGGATAGATCTGACTTGTGTCCTGGGATGTCATCAGGCAAATTTGCATCAAGAACTGAAAGCTCCAGGTCAAAATTCAAGGCTACTCCAGATCATTTCTCCTCCCCCATCCTGTTAACACCCCTCCCTGTTTGAGTGTGTTTCTATTATATTCTTGTCCTTGTCACTCTAAACCGCACAAGTCCTGACACTCCCTCTCAGGGCAGTCGGTCCCCAAACCTTTACTAAATCCCAAATCCTACCATTTCTGTGTTTTCTGACTACTCATTTGCTTAATCCATTGACCACTTGGTGTTCATAGAAGTTAAATCAATAGTGACATTATCAACCACCCCCTGTTAACGACTTACTCCCATATCCCAGATGTTCACATAATCCAAACGGTTATGGTCAAAAGTAAATAATTCAGAAAACGTATTCAGTCACCACAAATTCCTGATCTCTAATACTTTTATTCAAACACTCATACAGTAGATACCTGTCCCTCAAGATCAGAAGTAATGCCAGATCACCGATCCCCACCTTAAGTTCCTCCTACACCTATCAATCCTGGATTCCATGGACTATGATCTCAATACTTTCCTTGGAATAATAAAAAATTCCTTACCACTCATTTATGTTGTAAACCTCCAAACCAAGATGTTCCCAATTATCTGCCATGCCGTAGCTACTGCTGGTCTTATAACAAACTGAAGAAAAAACATGAAACATTATCTTTTGGTACCATTGTAAAAACAAAACCATCTGCATCAACTGGGAAGCACCCATAATGCCTGAAAATTTTGTTCTCTTTTTTTGTGTTGGGTCAATAACAAAAAGAAAAATCAATTAAAAAATGGGCAATGGACCAGAATAGACTTTTTCCAGTGAAGACATACAAGGGACCAATAGGTGTATGAAAAGGTGTTCGGCATCACTAATCAGGGAATGCAAATCAAAACCACAATGAGCTATCACTTCACACCTTTTAAGATGGTGATTATCAAAAAAACTAAAGATGGCAAATGTTGGTGAGGATGTGGAGAAAAGGAACCCTTGTGGGAATGTAAATTAGTACAGCCATTATGGAAAACAGTGAGCTTCCTCCAAAAATGAAAACTAACATATGATGCAGCAATCCCACTTCTAGTATATACCCACAGGAATTGAAATCAGGGTCTCAACGAGATACCTGCTCTCTAATGTTCATTGCAGCTAATTCACAATAGCCAAGACACGGAAGTAACATAAATGTCACTGATGGATGAATGGATAAAGAAATGCAATATTAGTCAACCTTGAAAAAAGAAGGAATTTCTGCCATTTTTGACAACATGGATGGACCTGGAAGACATTATGCTAAGTGAAATAAGGCAGACAGAGAAAGGCGAATACTCACTTATATGTGGAATCTAAAATAGTCAAACTCATACAAGCACAGGTTAGAATGGTGGTTACCAGGGGCTGGGGGGATGGATAAATAAGGAGCTGATGGTCAAAGGATACAAAATTTCTGTTATCAAGATAAATAAGTTCTGGAGATGTAGGACAAGCATAGTGCCTACAGCTGACAAGACTGTATTGCATACGTCACATTTGCTAATAGAGTAGATATTAAGAGTTCTTACCACAGAATAATAGTACAAAAGGAGTTGAGAGAAAACTTTGGGAGGTGATGGATATGTTTGTGGCCTTGATGGTGGTGACAGTCTCAAGGGTGTATACTTAGGTCCAAATCCATCAAGCTGTATATGGAAAAGTAAGACATAATCGTTGATTCCTCTGCACCTTGAAATACACCGTGTCCTCATCACAAGAGAAAAAAATTTGTAACTATGTATGGGGATGGATGTTAACTGGACTTATTGTGGTCATCATTTCAACATATATACAAACAATGAATCATTATGTTGTGCCCCTGAAACTAATATAATGTTGTATGTCAACATTACCTCAATAAAGACAATATAACAGAGAAAACCATTTGAATATTGTAAATGAGTTCAGTGAATCCCTGAAACTGCCCCATTCCCATATGAGAGTTACTGGAAGCAGAGAGGATGAAGTAAGATGGAAGAAAGTTGTACAAAACAGTAATCAAATTAAAATCATTTAAGTTGCTATGAGCTCCTTGTGGCAAAGTTCTATGAGCACTGATCATTCACCTTTTCTTGGAAAAGCATACTTTCAGATCCAACCCATAATAGTTTCATTATTTGCTCTAATAAGAAAATTTCAACTTAATAAATAAAACCAAAAGCATCCCTTATGTATGAATAAAGTTAGTGAACTTTACAGAGAAAAGAGCATATTTGCACACTCAATAAAGGAAACAGAAGAACTGAATGATGATTGATTCTCATTCAAGCTTATCTTTGAAAGCCAGTAAAACCAGGTTATCTTTTCAAGGATGTGTGTAGAGCTGTCAGCCTTGGAAGACAGAAATAGTGACCTCCTCTGGAGCAAAGGGCAGGCTTGCTTACTGCCCAGTATAATAGAAATAACACCCCTCCCTGGGGCAAAGGTCAGCAGACTTCCTGCCCATTATCAAAGATTTGAGTTCCTTAAGCTCTGAATTCTTGCAAACCTCTGCATGTCACCCGGCCCACTGTGTATCACCCTGTAAGAAGTGGGATTTAGTGAACCGGTGCAAATGCTGATACTCTGGCCACTGCTATTGCTGTGACATTAAGTCCTTTGTCTCTGACCCATGGGTCTCATGTCTTTTGCCAAGATCTATAAGACCATGGTAGGCTGACTTATTAACTTGCAGGTAAGGTAAAATATCAGGCCTTTCACAGTTCCTGACAAGCGCTTTAAGTAACTAGTAGTCCTAGGAACAGAGAGTTACCCAGAACAATATGCATGGATGGTCTTCATAGAAGACTTCATGCAACCAAAACTTTAATAAGGCTCTCTGACCTCTTTTATTTCTACCCCAATTAGAAGGAGAGGCACCAAGCTATTACAGACCTATGGCTTGTGCAAGCCACCTGGAGACCTAGTGACCAGAAACTTCCCATGGGGAGCAAAGACAGATGGGCATATTTCCAAAATGGACCCATCTGCCTCCCTATCATCCAAAAGACAGTACATTATCTTAATTTATGATGATTTCATTCATTAAAATCTTGTGATGGGCCAAAGATACACTTCTAAGAGGAGTGAGGCACATGGCAGTTGTCAGTAGATTAACAGATTTGGTGAATATGAAACTCTAAACTAAACTTAGTGTTCTAATCAATTATAAGGTACAACAAATTTAATTAGATCAATTAAATGATATTTAATGGTATGCCTGATTATTACTCTGCAATAATGATCAAGAAGCTCATATAAATAACTATAATTGGTCTTACTTTAAAATATGATAGTCAAGACTTTTTGAGATAAGCTGGAGAGAAGGTAGGGGAGAAATAGATAGCTGCTCTAAAGCCACTTTCAAGACAGCTGGATCTACATGTAACCCAGGAGATCGAGGCAGATGGCTGTGTGCCTAGATCCTCCCTGAACTGTGGTTCTCAGGGATGTCACGGGGCTGAAGCAGCTTTCTGAATTGTGTTTACATGTCCATGTGTACAATACCCCTGACCATGAGGATGAAACACCATTCAATCATCCCTTACACCCCTCTAATTTACAATTAGATTTCAAAATCATTGTATCATTACATGATCATTTATTCCTCAAACCTGTAGGATGCCGAGCTAAAAGAAAATCAAATTTCAATGGCTTCTTTTCTTTCAAGGACCAAGACGTTCTTTCACAGTTGGAATACGGATTAGAGGATAAATCCAAGTCAATGGAAACAACTTAAGAAATGAACAGAGGAATATTTCATTCCTATATATACACAGTTTTCACTGTGGCAAAAACAGAGTTACATTTTAAAAAATGAGAATTTTTTGAAATTTTATAGATATTAAAGACATTGTTTTGCTTATATTCCCTTTGGTTTACCAAATGAAACTCACTCTTTAATGGGCATTTCTAGCATTGAGTGCTAATAACAGCAGCTTTTTAAAATTCTTATTTTTCCCCGGTCAAAGACCAAGGGCAGAGGTCATCAAGAGGTCAAGTCTAATCTACCTACAGATGTGGCAGGCTTAACTATGGATGTTCAAGCCAGACATTGCCAGCAGAACCAAATCTCTTCACCCATAGGTGAGTTTTTACTAGTAATCACAGAGACTTAAGAATATCAAAGGAAATTCTGTGGTTTTTTTGTGTGTGTGTGTGAGAAGGACCAGTCCTGAGCTAACATCCAATGTCAATCCCCCACTTTTTTGCTGAGGAAGACCGGCTCTGGGTTAACATCCGTGCCCATCCTCCTCTACTTTATATGGGACACTGCTACAGCATGGCTTAAGAAGCGGTGCATCGCTGTGTGCCTGGGATCTGAACCGGCAAACCCCGGGCCGCTGCAGCGGAGTGTGTGGGCTTAACCGCTTGTGCCACTGGGCAGGTCCTCAAAGGAAATTCTTTATTAAGAACCAAAGTTATAGATTCCTATCTTGGATTCATTACTTTGAATTTTTGACCCAAATCATATATATCGATTGGACCATGCTCAATTCTATGATCTTTGGAAGATTCAGCCTACAGCTGAAGAGAAACTGATGCGACACCAATATCTTATCCTCTCTGAAGTCCAACTGAGAGCCCCTGGAGTCAGAAGTTTTCAAGACAAGAAAAAGTCATCCTTCTGAACAGAGAGAGTAGAGGCTATTCAAACATTCAACTTTAAATTGTTAACATGACTCGTTAGAATGTGATGGAGCAAGCATAATACCTTCTAAGTTTCAAGATTTTTCTCCAGAATACTGAGATGGATGACCTTGAAGGCCAATTTCCCCATAAATGTATTTATTCAGTGATAAAATTAATTTCCCTATAAAATAATTCCCATAAAAATGTTAAAAATATATCATAGTCTCTCACTAAAAGGAAACAAAGCAAACTGAGGAGTTGAATAGCAGTGCAATAAATTCCATACAATGATCTTACTGCAGCGTTATGTACAATAGTGAAACTGGATGTAATCCCATTTCTATCAAAGAAGAAGTAAACAGATTATGGTATTCCTGTTCTTTGGAATACCTCTAAAACATTTAAAATGGTAAGTTAGAATGATGTGCACTGATAACGGGAAACGTCTATGATATATGGTTTGGGAAACAGCAAATTGCAAAACGATGTAGTTATGTAATTTATGTTAAAAAACTTTATGTGTGTTTATAAATACATAGGAAATGTCCAGAAGAATAAACCCCACCTTGTTAACAACAGTTCCCTCTGAGTAGAGGAGTGAGTTTTCAGGGAAGAGGATGAAAGTGGAGGGTTTCGTTTTCTATAGATCTGTGTAATTTGACATTTTTAACAGGGTGTATTTCTTTCATAATTAGAAAAATGAGTGATGTGGCCATTTTGTGCAGGGCAACAGTATTATGTTCACCAGTCTCTGTACTGTATGTTACTGCACAGCACGGACTGTAGGAGAAAGCCCAGGGGAGCAATGAAGACAAAGAAGACATGACACCCGCAAAAAGTCAGTGGAGTATTTCTACATAACAAACCTTCCAGGCGAGTGATGGTCAGTGTCCACTGCTCCAGCTCTCGCAATAAACCTAGAACCTTCCCAGGATAAGCCGGAGGACCACGCCCAACTAGTCCACTGCCTGCCCGGGGCCTGTATATGCAAGGTGACTGCCATCAAGCAGATAATGGACTCAGGATGGGGTGAGAGGCGGAGTTCCAAGTGGAGATTCAAAATGTACCAAGAAATTTTGTGAAGTGAAGGAAGCTACTCGACCTCTCTGAGCCTCAGTGTCCCCCCCCGTAGAATGGGGATCACAGGTCTACTTCACAGAGCTGTTGGGGAAGATACATAAAAGTGCCTGTGACAGCCAGTGTCCACATTATTAACAAAGTTGTATCTGACTTCAGAATAATCGATGAAAAGAATAATGTTAATGAGACCAAAGACGAGATGCCCAGCTTCATAAGCAGCATGAGAATGAGAGGAGCTCTGACTAAGCAGGGTTCTTCACAGCTCCACTGGAGAGGACGAACACGGGCTACACCTGGATAAGTCAATGTTGTACAATGACTCGTGTAGTGAGGGTGGGTCCCTAAAGACACTGCGAAATACAGTTACACACAGTGGCTCCTAGGAAACAACTACAAAGCAATCAACACAGCAGATAGGAATAGGAAAGGGGCAAGCAGAGGAGGGTAAGAGCCACAAAATCTGATGGAAGACACTGAACCACGATGAGCTCCCAGCTCTGTCAACAGCTGTTGTGGTTGCGCTAGGAGATCAAACTTCTTAGAAAGCCATTGTGGGGACGCTGGGAGCACAGTGGTCACTGCAGCCACACCTCAACAGCAGTGCATCGGAGCACACACACCCCAAAACTTTCCTCTCCATTAATTCTTGTTTTAAGTTGATGAATATCCTCATGTTTCAATGTCTCCTTCCAACCCTTGTGGACGAGTGTTGTCAGAACCCCCTGAAAAATGCACAGGCCAGAGTAGGATGGAACACTGGGCGCTGGGGGAGCAGCGCTGCACCTGACCACACGCACTATCACCTGGGCCTATTGAACACGAGAGAAGAATCCGAGGATGTGGTCTAATGAGAATTCCCTGTCTTGCCACATTCAGAGACACCACAGAGTTTCTCGTCCATTTTACAAAATAACATTTTACAAAAATGTTAGAGAATTCATGTGTCATTTATTCATAAAGAGGCAAATTCTTGACAAAGTGACAGGGTCCAGTTTCCATGACCAGGTTTTTCAGTTATTTTGATAATATCCCACATTCAGGAATCGGAAATGTAACCTACTGGGATGTGTAATATAAACAAGGACTTTTTTTCATGTAGATCAATGCCCAGATTTTTGGGGAGGACATAAGTCGTGAAAGCTGCTAACCACTCCTCCACGGGTTTCAATAGAACTTTTAAATTAATTTACCAATCTCAGGAAAAGAGATTTTGGCCATTCAAATTTTTTATTTCTGCATTCAAGTGTACAGTATAGCCAAGAGAATAAACAGAAAAAAATTGACAAGAAGATCTTGCTTGCATTTCATCTTTTGCAAATAAGCAAGCTATTTTATGCTCTGTTCCTTTCACTATTCTAATCAATTTTTAAAGAATACGGTACATCTGACTATCCCTGGGCGTGTTTATCCGGGAACTTTGCCGGAATCCAAAGCAGAGATGTTAAAGCTGACGAATTTCAAATGCTGCCCAAGTGCTGTCTACCTTACACATCCGTCTCCCAAAGGTGGACCACCGGTCTCTTCCTGAGGGATCAGAGTCGTCACCTGTGTCTCTGAGAGACTGGCCACTCAGGCCTGAGCTGAGATTAGGTGATCAATCTAAAGGGCAAAATGCTTAAGCTATTCTCATCTTAAGGATGCTGTTTCAGAGGCCTCTGCACTGGAATGGGTTGGTGAAAATGGCCTACTAGATACTTTCCTGGGAATTGGCTTGTTCTCCTCTGCTCTTAGCGGATCCTGGGGAAACCAGTGATTAACATCAAGGATGCCTCAACTTCCACATCTGCAAAAAAGGCAAGCAACAGCCAATGTTACCACCCTGCAAAGCTCTTAAGTTGTGCTTGTAAGAGGGGCCACAAGGGCGAATTTCTCCCAAAAGCTAATGAAATGTTGGCACTTTGGCTGGAGAAGGCAGAGGGCAACATGCAAAGTGGAAAGTTTCTGGGATGTCAAACCAGTTCCCATAAGCATTTTAGAGAAGCACCTGGCCCTGGACTAGGTAGGAGGCTGTGGAAAGACCCACAGGCATGCAGGTGGGAGGAGGAATCAAGCCACGGAGGGAGGCGGTGTGGAAGAGGGATGAGTCTGGCTTCAACTTTGGACAAAAGCAGTTGCACGCTGCAGGCCAGAGGCTGCCCATGCAGCCTCCACACCCTCCTAACTCCCTGGTCCTTCTCGTCCCATCACATCCCTCCGGGGCTCAGTCCACGTGGAGCAGGTGCAGGACAAGTGTCTGCAGCCAATGACGGTTTTGCCCTCAGCCAAACACACACCACCCTGTTCCTCCCCCTAGGGCTAGGCACCGCCCTGTGCCCAGAGCATCCTGGGAGTTGTAGTCCTGCAGCCCTTCAGGCTGCCTGCTGGGAGCAGTTAAGAGACAAAAGCTCCCTGCATGCACAGCTAGGGGCCCCAATTCCTGCCTCGTCCCTCCGTCCCTGGGCCCCAATCCTCTGCTTCTCCACCCCACTCTCTACCCCGCCTCTTCTCTATCCCACACCCACCCTTCATGCCCTGTGCACCCCCCAGAGTATGCGCAGTGAGGATGGACTGCATCCCTTGAGCCCGGTACTCAGATAGGGGTGGGGCTCACCAGACTAGCTGTTGCTGAGGATGCTTGCAGCCCTATTGGAAGCACCCTGGTCAGTATTTGAAAAGTAAATTCAATATCTAAAATGGAAATACTGGGTGCCTGGGATCCTGGAATTTGCCTTTTCAAGGCCACCGGTCCTACCATCCCCTGCATCCCTCCAGGCTGCCATGATCCTCCCTCTGGACCCCGTGGTCAGGGTCGCTGCAGAGATCCTCCTTTTGGACCCCACCCACCTGAAGGGCCCATACCTTGGTCAGGCATCTTAGAAGGACTGCCCTGAGACATGTCATAAAAAGGAGAAAACATCACAGTGCACAGCCCCAATTCCTGCATTGTACAGACAGGAAACTCAGATGCACTGGTAAGTGACCCCTAAGCCACTTTGGGTAACCACACTCATGCCCCTTGTCCGACGCTGCACACAGGCTTGTTCACTGGACTTCTTTATCCCAGTGTGGACCTCTTGGCCTCGTTAACACAGACAACAGCACCAAAACTTCTCGTTGCTCTTTCCCACTATGTTAGGCAAGTTTGTGTAGGAAGGTAATATGCAATTTCTGCTCTACTATAGGGCTGGCTCCTTGGCAACCAGTTTTAATATCCCTTTTTAAATATACCCTCAGAATCACAAAATAATTAAGCAAAATAATTTGTTGCTGTTGGGGGTTATGGTGATAATTCTCTGAAGTCATTTTTCCATTTAGCTACTCTGACTCCAAATACTACAGCACCACATGCTTCTCAGACTGGTGGATGCACAGCTCCACTTCTTTGCAGAGAGGATGCACAACAGCAGAATATCCGTGGCCCGACTTTCCGGAGCATCAGTATTACTACAAGATTTAGAAGAAGCAAAGTTATGTCATTTCCGAGGTAAGGAGTTAAAAACTTAAAACTAAGATGAGGTGGGAAAGTCATATGCCATTAATAATTGTCAGTAATCTGTGCCTGAAATGTCAGACTGTCTCTGAGACCCTATTTCCCATTGTTTTCAATAGGAAAAATTAGAAAACATAGCAAATCTATCGAAAAACCCTACCAATTTCCTAAGTCATGCTATGGCACCTAGACATAAGTTACGAACATCATGTGCTCCTCGTTTTGTTCCTCATTCAACCCAGTCCCACAGGTCTTGAGTGCATGCTGTGAACACTGCACTGTGCTAGGTGTCGAGGCCTTGGTGAGCATCATCGTGGGAGTGGAACTTGCTGGAGAAAGATGACATCATAAAATCTCAAAACCATGCCAGTTACCAAATTGAGGCAAGAATGGAAAGACCCAGGGGACCACACAGGGTGAGGGCATTAATAGATACTTGGGAGTATTAAAATCCATCTGATGATGTCATGAGTGAATGTGTTCCACTTTAAAACAAAACCCTGCTGTTATTCTGAGATATTGAGTTAGGATCTTTGTGCAAATATGCAGGATTTAAAATGTTTATTGATGTATAACATGCGTACAGAAATATATGCAGAAGTCATCCATGTAAACCTCAAAGAATTATTATAAAGTGAACACACTTGTGTGACCAAGAACTAGCAGCAGCTTCACTCAGACCTGGACAATCCCTTTCTTCCTCCTTCCTCCTCAAAGGTAACCAATATCTTACCAAAAAACACTGTATATCAAGTTTGTCTTCTTATACAAGTGTTTTATTACAGAAAATTTCTGTTTTATTACAGAACAATATCTGAGAGCATTCTGCTCTGTGGATGCCAGAAAAATTTAAACAATATATAAAAAAACAAAATAGCATAGTAGGCCCATCACCCAGCTTCAACAACTACTAATCATCTGCCATTTTTGTTTCATCCACACTCCATCCCATTCCCACCTCACTTTATCATTTTTTTAGTCTTTTGTGTGTGTGTGGAGGTAAGATGTACAGTGAAAGGCACAAATCTCAATTCTACAGTTTTGGCAAATAAACATGCCCATATAACCTTCACCCCTTTAAGAATAGAATGTTTCCAACACCCCCAGAAAACTCCTTCCTGTTCATTCTCAGGCAATTTTTTCCTTCCCCTGAGGCAACCTCTGTTCTGGTTTTTTCACCATAGGTTCATCTTGGCTGAAATCATCCCACGTGTATTGTTTTCTGTCCAGCTTGCCTCCCTCGGCACGAGGTTGATGAGACTCACCCAGCATGTGTGTGTCAGCGTTTGCTCCTTGGCACGGCTTAGGGTGTTCTGCTCTGTGGATGCCCTACAGTGTGCTCGTCTTCCTCCTGGGGAATGCAGGTCATCTCCTGTGAACATTCTTGTACAAAAGCTTTTTGTATGCTGTTTGATTCCTTTATTAGCATTTAAGTGACACACATTTTGCACTTTTTAGTGGTTGTTCCAGATTACAATATACATCTTTAATTTATCACAGCCTACCTAGACTTAATAGTGCACCAGTTTAATCAATGTAAAATATGGAAGCCTTGCTACAGAACAGTTCCATTTACCTCTGTCTGTCCTTTGTGCTATTGTTTTCATAAATTTTACATCTACTCATGTTATAAATCCCACAATACAGTGTTATAATTTTTGCTTTAAATAGTCATAGGACTTTTAAATAAATTAAGAGAAAAAAGTTAAGTATTTGGAGGTAGATGCTTTGAGGTTCTGCAAATGTACTGTTTCTTCTTTAAGTTTCACCCACAGTTTTTGCATTCACCAGTCAGTCTTGCCCACAGTAATTATTACTGTGGTGTTCTAGTGGCAATTTTCTATTTCACGCTATCCAGCTGCGGTTATTATTTGGAATTCTGTGAGGAAGATTCCCCTCCTCCCTCTCCCTTCCTTCTTCCTCTCTTTCTCTCTTTCTTTCATTCTTTTTTCCCCCTTTTTTCTTTCTTTCTTATTTAATCTTTTTTATATCAGTATAGACTCATGGATATTTATTTTATTCTCTGGGTAATAATCCAATGCTACCATTATTTATTTTGTTGCTCACAGTTTTCCAACTTGAACCATTGGGAAGTCTTTCAGATTGATTGCTTTTGACACATCTCATCATTTTCTGTGTTTTTTTTTTAAAGCACTTTCAGACTTCCTGGCACTACAAGATGCTCCAGGCTTATCTTGTATTTTCCATCTCCAGCCCTAGAAGTACCCATTTCTCCAAGAAAACCTGCTTATTTTTATTGGAAAATGATATTTAGAAACCAAGATCTAGGAGCTAGGTGTGCTCATTGATACTAGGGTGTCACTGCTTCTAGACCCTCTCAGCAGAGCTTGGAAATGTATATATGAATATAAACTCAGGTATACACATCTATCAATCGATCTATCAGTCTATCAATCTGTCTATCTGGATAGATATATTAAAAGAGACATGGATTCATACTGAGAATTCCAACTCCAATCCAGCACCACAGAGTTTATTCTAGCATTCTCCTTTTGCTTATTTGTAACTTCTTTCACCACCAGTGAGAAACTTAACTCCAGTTAGCTACAATATATTTACTAATGTGTCAACTACTTTCAGAATTGCTAATCCATACCCTTATGAAAAACAAACTTACCACCTAGAGTACAGTGTTTGTGTCGAGTACATTAGTTTTACAGTATCCCGTCAAAACATTGTCTTCCACAGTTACTCAGGTCAGGACCTTTCATCTCCACACCTTCAGTGTGGTTATGTCACATGCTTATAATACAGTGAGATTCATTTGTCACTTCATTCCATCTGAGTTCCCTAGCATCCTGATTGATTTTTAAAATTTGCAGAGTAAAATTCACTGTTTGTGGTGTACAGTTCTATGGGTTTTGACAACTTTATGGTCGTATATCCACCCCCACAGTACCATACAGAGCTGTTTTATTCACCCCCAAATTTCTCTCATGCTGTCACTTTGTAGTCAACCCCTTCCCCCACTCCATCCGTTGGCAACCACTGATCATTTTCCATCCCTGTATTTCTGCCTTTGCTAGAATGTCATATAAATGGAATCATATACTATATAGCCTTTTGAATCTGGCTTCCTTCCCTTAGAGAAATGCATCCAAGATTCATTCATGTTGTTGTGTGAATTAAGAGTTTATCCTTTTTATTGCCAAGTAGTATTCTAATGTACCGATGCACCACAGTTTCTTTCTCCATTCACCTTATGAAGGACATTTAGTTTGTTTCCATCTTTGACAATTATGAATAAAATGGCTATGAAGATTCACACAAGGATTTTTGCTTAAACATTAGTTTTCAATTTGTTTCACTAAATACCTAGGTGTGGGATATCTGTGTCATATAATAAGTATATGTTTAACTTTATAAGAACCTGCTAAACTGTTGTCTGAATGCAACTATCATGTTGCATTCCCAGTTCTAGTTGCTCCTAGTCCTCACCAGCACTTTGTAGTTGCAATTTTATTGGTATTTGCAATTTTATTTTTTTATTTTAGCCATCTAATTGGTGTGTGGTATCTTGTTGTGGCTTCTGCTTCCTTTATGAAAGTGAGTTCTGCTAAATATAGGATCCTGTGTTGACTTTTGGGTTTTCTTTCTGTACTTGAAAGATGTGAATTTGTTGTTGATTTGTCTATTTTTTTTTTTATAATATATCATCCTTCATTCACGTTATTTCTCCTTCTATGTAATGTCTTCCCTGGTATGTATGTATTTCCCTGAATGCTTTCAGGATTTTCTTTTTATCTTTGGATTTTAACAGCTTGACTATCATGTGCCGAGGTATGGTTTTATTTTGTATTTTATTTTGTGGGTTTGTTGACTTTCTTAGATCTAAAATTTTAGATTTTCCACCAAATTTTGGAAGTTTTATGTTATTACTTATTGATTTGCCTTTCTGTCTCATTTAATTTTTCTGTCATTCCTCTCTCTGCTGGGGACTCAATCATCTCACAGGTTGTAAGGCTCTTTTCATTTTCCTTCAAAAATTTTACATTCTTTTCTTCAGACTGGATAATTTCTTTTGCTCTGTCTTCATGTTTCTTCTACTGTTTCTAATCTACTGGTAAACTCATAAGTACTTTTTTTTATTTCATCTTCCTATTTGGTTCGTTTTTATAATTCCCATTTCTCTGCTGAGTTTCCACATCTGTTCATTCATTATGAGAATATGTTTCTTTACCACCATTATCATCTTTATAAAAGCTAATTTCTTATCCTTGTCTGCTAATTGCAACAAGTTGGGGATAGTTTCTACTGCCTGCTTTTGGTCATACATGGATTACATTTTCCTATTTCTTCAAATCTCATGATTTTTTAAATTGTGTACTGGAAATCATGTATGATAGTTATAGAGACTTTGGATTCTATTGTATTCCTCTGAAGAGTGTTGTTATTTTTCTAGCAGGGAGTTAACTTGGCTGGACTGAAACTCCAATCCTATCTCCTTTACAGTGGGCATAGCTGAAATCTTCAATCAGATCTTTCATCTTCCAACTGCTGTTTTTACAATAGTCCCTCTGGGACCTACCCTGCATGTGTGTTGTTCAAAGATCTGCCAATTTGGTGTGTGTGGGGGGGGAGACTTTCATACATATTTTGAGATTTTCCTCTTAGTGGCTCCCTCCTTTCCAGAATTTCTCCCCTAACTTTCCAGCTACTCTGGCAGCCCCAAAATACATCCTCTAACATTACAAGTAAGACTGTAGTTTCTCCCCTGTCTGGGCCACGTACAGATTTTGGAATGCTTTGAGTTAAAAGCCTCAAGCTTGCAAATATCTCCTGGTGCAATTCCCATCATTCAAGGGAAGACTCCCTCTCAGTTCTGCTTGCTTTGGAAGAGATTTATACATACACACATATACACATTTATTGTATGTGTATTACATATAGATACATGAGTCTATGTAAATATATATATATAAAGTATATATATATACTATATATATACAATATGTATATACTATATATATATATACAATATGTATATATAATAAATATATAAAATATTTTATGCAGATTTTATCACTGTTATCTGTGAGAGTGTTAGTTCAACAAGCTACTCCACCATTACTGGAAGCCAGACCTCGGTTTTGTTTCTTTTTTGGATTTTATATAAATGGAATTATACAATACATAGCCTTTTGAATATAATTTCTTTTATGTATCATTATGGTTGTGATATTCATCCATGCTATTGCATGTAGCTAGTGTTCGTTCATTTGTTGAAAATAATTAATTATTTAATGGTCATAAAATATGCATAACATAAAATTGACCATTTTAACCATTTTTATGTGTACAGTTCAGTGATATTCAGTACATTCACATTATTGTGTAGCCATAACTTCCAACCATCCACCGAACTATTTTCACCTTGCACTGAAACTCTGTGCCCATTAAGCAACAACTCCCTGTTATCCCTCCCTCTTGCCCCTGGGAACCACCATTGTCCTCTCTATTCCTATGAATTTGACTTCTCTAAGTACCTTATATGAGTGGAATCATACAGTATTTTTCCTTTTGTGGCTGGCTTTATTTCACTTAGAATAAAGTCTTCAAGGTTCATCCATGTCATAGCATACGTCAGAATTCCTTCCTTTTTTTTTTGTTTTTTGGTGAGGACTATCGGCCCTGAGTTAACATCTGCCAGTCCTCCTCTTTTTGCTGAGGAAGACTGGCCGTGGACTAACATCCATGTCCATCTTCCTCCACTTTATATGGGAAGCCGCCACAGCATGGCTTGCCAAGCAGTGCATCAGTGCGTGTCCATTATCCGAACTGGTGAACCCCTGGCCACCGCAGCAGAGCGCAGGCACTTAACCGCATGCACAACCGGACCGGACCCAGAATTCCTTCCTTTTTAAGGGTGATTGGTATTCCATTATGTTATAAACCACATTTTTTTTTTTTTGTCAATTCATCCTTTGATGGACACCTGGCTTACTTCAAGCTTCTGGTTATTTTGAGTAATGCTGTTAAGAACACGGGTGTACATATATGTCTTTATACCTCTGCATTCACTTCTTTTGGAGGTATACCCATAAATGGTGTTTGAGATTCATTTTTTCACATGGGGGAGGGTTCCCCATACCTCCAACAAGAAATACTTGGAATGGCAGCTGGTCGTCAGATAATTCAACTCAATTTGATGCTGTCAACCCAGAGATACATCCGATTCCACAGGTTGAGGGCTCAGTCCTATAAGACTGCACACCCACCCAACCTCACTTCAACTTCATATGTTAGTTAGAAGCCCAGGCTGTTTCCTGTACTTCTGACTGACTGGCTGTAAACCAGAGCTTCCTACAACCTCCTCCTTGGGTTTGATTAATTTGCTAGAGTGGCTCACAAAACTCAGAGAAACATTTCCTAGATCACCAGTTTATTATACAAGGATATAACTCAAGAACAGCCTGTTGGAAGTGGTGCATAGGGAAAGGTATGTGAGAAGGGACACAGAGCTTTCATGCAATCTCCAGATGCACCACTCTCCAAGCACTCCTTGTCATTGTCAACCTGGAAGCTCTCTGAACCTCCTTCTATTGGGATTTTTATGGAGGCTCCCTCACGTAGGCATGATCAATTATTAACTCAGTTTCCAGCCCCTCTCCCCTCTCTGGAGGATAAGGGGTAGGGCTAAAAATTCCAAGCTTCTAATGAGGGCTTGGTCTTTCTGGTGACCAGCCCCCATTTAAGAGCCCACCCAGAGTTGCCTCAATAGAACAAAAGATTCTCCTAGTGTTCTTATCACTTAGGAAATTACAAGAGTTTTAGGAGCTCTGTGTCAGGGAATGGGTCAAAGACAAATATTAGAACAAGAGATGCTCTTAGTGTTCTTATTGTTTAGGAAAGTAAAAGGTTTTCAGTAGCTCTGTGCCAGGAATTGGAGGCAGACACCAATAAATATATTTTCTATTATTTCAGAACCCATAAGTGGAAATTCTAGATCATATGGTAATTCTATTTTTAATTTTTGAAGGAACTGCCATACTGTTTTCCAGTTTTATATTCTCACCATCAAAGTATAAGGGTTCCAATTTCTCAACATCCTTACCAACGCATGTTATTTTCTTATTTTGTGATAGTAACTATCCTAATGGGTGTGAAGAGGTATCTCATTGTGGTTTTATTTTTGCATTTTCCTGATACTTTGTGATGTTGAGCATCTTTTCATGTGTTTATTGGCCATTTTATATCTTCTTTGGAGAAATGTGTATTCAAGTCCTTTGTGCATTTTTAAATTGGTTTTTTTTTTATTGTTGAGTTGTAGGAGTTCTTTATATATTCTAGTTATTAATCCCTTATCAGATATGTGATTTGCAAATATTTTCAGCCATTCTGTGTGTTGCCTTTTTACTTTGTTGATTTTATCTTGTGATACAGAAAACCTTTGCATTTTAATGAAGTCCAATTTGGTTTTTTGTTGTTGCTTATGTCTTTGGTGTCATATTGAAGAAATCATTGTTGGCAATGGCATTTGGACCCAATGACATGCAGCTTTTTCTCTGTGTTTTCTTCTAAAGATTTTATAGCTTCAACTGTAACATTTATATCTTTGATCCATTTTGAGTTAATTTTTAGATATCGTGTGAGATAAGGGTCCAACCTCATTCTTTTGCATGTGGGTATCCAGTTTTCCCAGCACCATTTGTTGAAAAACTTATCCTTTCTCCAATGAATAGTCTTTGCACTCTTGTCAAAAATCATTTGACCGTATATGTAAAAGTTTATTTCAGGGCTCTGTATACTACTTCGTTAGTATATTGTGTTTATTTATGCGAGTACTACACTGTTTTGATTACTTTGTAGTAAGTTTTGAAATCAGAAAGTGCGAGTTCTCCAAATTTGTTCCTCTTTTTCTAGATTGTTTTGTCTATTCAGGGTCCCTTGAGAGTCCATATGAATTTTAGGATAGATTTTTCTATTTTTGTAAAAAACATCATTGGAATTTTTACCTCCTTGTGTAAGTTGATTCTTAAGTATTTTACTCTTTCTGATGCTATTGTAAATAAAAATATAATGATTGTAAATTTCTTTTTCAGATTACTTATTATTAATGTATAGAAGAACAACTAATTTTTTCATGTTTATTTTGTGTTCCACTAGTCTGCAGAATTTATTAGTTCTAACAATTTTTTTTGTGGAATTTTTAGGGGTTTCAATGAATAAGATATTATTTGTAAACAAATATAATATTACTTCTTCCTTTCCAATTTGGATGTTATTTCTTTTTTTAGCTAGATCTTCTAATATCATGTTGAATAGAAGTGGTGAATTTATGACAGTGTATTGTTCTGTTATGTATTTCACTTTTTTAAAAAGAGTGATAGGGCCGGCCCCGTGGCTCAGCGGTTAAGTGCGCGCGCTCCACTGCTGGCGGCCCGGGTTTGGATCCTGGGCGCGCACCAACGCACCGCTTCTCCGGCCATGCTGAGGCCGCGTCCCACGTGCAGCGACTAGAGGGATGTGCGGCTATGACATACAACTATCTACTGGGTCTTTGGGGGGAAAAATAAATAAATAAAATTATAAAAAAAAAAGAGTGATAGTTGAGGCCACTTAGATAATCAAAAGTTGAGAAAATAAGGAACTGATATACTCTGTAAGCTTCAAATATTTTCAAGCATAAGATACAATAAGAACTAAAACTAACAAAATGGTAGAGGAGATAGAGATAAGAGGATGAAATTGCAAAACTGAATCTATGATAATATCACAATGGCTAGCGTTGCGGTGCCAAGAAGGTGGTGAAGTCAAAGAATTCGTAAAGATGATAATAAACAGACTGCAAAGAAAAAGACTAAAATTTTTATAGAGAGAATTTTACAGCGATATTACAGATAGAGAACAGGGAAGAGAAGTTCGATTAAGAGACAATCTGCTTCTTAAATTACTTCCACAGTAGAGAACAAAAAATCAATTAGCTGAAATACTTATTCCCCTCTATGACCCTATCTTTATCTGCAAAATCTCAGCCCTAGATCAATGTCACAATCCTCCTTTTCCATACTTGTGGAACAGAGCAATTAAGCTCATCTGAAACCTCAACTGCCCCACCTGTGAAATAAGGCCGGCCATCCATTCTCACAGAGAAGCCAACTGGAGGTAGGATTTTTGCTTCTGAATTCAGCTGAACATCTTCAAAGAATTGTATCTGGCCTTCCTTATCCAGGGCTATCAGTGAAGGGCTGGCTGGCTTTCAGAGAAGAGCAATTCACAGTCAGCTGAGACATTTTCTGGTGAGCTCTCCAGAGAAGGCTGCGGGGCTTGACAGTAAGAGTTGATTTCTATACAGGTTATAATTTTTATTTATTCAGAGATTAATAAAGAAATTTACATGGTAAGTATTACTTGTTATCAAGAACCAATATTGTCTATTCTCTGGTCAGTTATGCAAAATCCTCCTCTCAGGGTCCACTCATGGACAAAGCCCAGATTTAATCTCCAACTGTCTGCCAGGCACTCTGTGGTCCGTGGGAAGCCCTCAAGTTGGCAGCCTCTTCCCTTGTGTCCTGTGCTGGTGTTTAATCTTCCATCTCTTCAGGGTGCAACTAGACAGAGGCCTATCAGATCCTCAAGGGACTTGACATTGGAGAAATATACTTTTCATTATCTTTAGATTTCTACACTTTTCAAAAAGACTTTCAGCATTTCCAGTAATTGTGCAGCAGTTTACCCAACACTAAGGTTCTCACTATTGAAAATTAAAATAAATAAATTTTGTAAAGCAAAAAAATGATCTTTGCAATTTTGTACAGAATCTATGTAATGGGTGCATCCTTATAAATGGAGGAAAGATAACAAATTTAACTATTTTGGTTAGTTAACACAGTAAGTAATATACTTTATATATTATCAATTTTGAGATTATTTGTATTTAAAAATACTGCTTCAAACCCCTAAATCATTGTAAGTGGTAGAGTCTGCCATCTGCTTTGGCTGAACAGTTATATACAACAAGTCAGCCAAAATTCCTCCATTCCTGTATAATCTTATATATGGGTGGTAATGGTTAGTTCTTATAGATTGTTCGAACACGTGCATATCACAAAACACAAGTGGCCATTAAAAATTAAAATATTCACCAAATACAAGGTTATCTGATTCCCAGAAAAAGAAAATATTACTGTAACATTAAAGCTAAAACTGTCAAAAAGGAAGCCAAGATACACTCAAGTCAAGCTTTTGCTGAAAAGTTAATTGTCTCATCTTTGAAAATTTATCATGTTTATTATGTAAGCAAGATACTTTCAGAGCTTAGAATATAGAAAGTCATTATTGGTAAGTCAACATTGTGATCATTTATTTTGTAAATGTTAATGTGAGAGATGTAATTCATTTTCTACTATATTAGGATTATGAAGTTCCGCTAAATCTAAGGCCACGTTACTGGCAAGTTGGGATACCTCTAGACATCTGAAAAATATGAGTCCTACACAGAAGCTTATACATTCTCTATTCATCAGGTTCTAAATTCTAAAACCTTCTAAGGTTTTGGAACAAACCAATGGCATTCCAAATTGACAGTAGGGCATACATGATCCTATAGGAAGAGAAATCCAGATTTTGTTTTTTTTTAAATTTTATTTATTTATTCATTTTTCCCCCAAAGCCCAAGTAGATAGTTGTATATCATAGCTGCACATCCTTCCAGTTGCTGCATGTGGGAAGCAGCATCAGCATGGCCGGACACGTGGTGTGTCGGTGTGCACCTGGGATCAGAACCTGGGCCACCAGCAGCAGAACACGTGCACTTAACTGCTAAGACACGGGGCCGGCCCAAAAATCCAGATTTTAAATAGAGGAGCTTGTGCACAAAAATAAAGTACGTATTCAAGTCTGAAAGGGGATTTCAAGAAGGAAGGGACCCTCAGAACATGTGGTAAGTGGTAAATAACTTACCAAGGGCTCTCTAAAGGAGAACATATTGTGAACAAAACAGTTTCACAGGCAGAGAGCTAAAATGGCATCTCTGGAACCCTTAAAATGAAACAGACGCTCAACTATTTTTTCCTAAAACTTAAAATGCGTCTTATCCTCCAAACAAATACCACCTCCCTGCCTTGCGGCTTACCTGGGCATGGTGACGTGTTGGAATCATTTCTTTAATTCCCTGGCTCTTAAACTTGATGGGCACCAGAAGCACTGGGAGGCCTTGTTGAAACCCAGATTGCCAGGCCCCACCCCAGAGTTTCCAGTTCAGCAGGTCAGCAGCAGCACCTGAGAATTTGCATTTCTACCCAGTTCCCAGGTGATGCTAATGCTGCTGGTCCAGGGACCCCACTTTGAGAACCACAGCCTAACTTACACCCTATATATGGTTACCAAATCCATTATTTCATCCTTTGGTTGCTACTTTTCATTTATCACATCAACACCTTAGCTCTGAATCTCCTCACCTAGTAATGGGAATACTTGGAGAGTTTCACAGCTGGTTCTCCTTTCCGGCTCAGTTCTCCCTCTTCCTCTCAATACTACATTCTCTTGCCAGGTAATTGTTCCTTAAACATCAGTTCATCATAGTTCTTCCTTGCTCAAAAACTCATGGCTAGGGGCCAGCCCCGTGGCGTAGCAGTTAAGTGCTCACGCTCTGCTGCTGGCAGCCCAGGTTCGGATCCCAGGTGCACACCAATGCACCGCTTGTCAGGCCATGCTGTGGCGGCGTCCCATATAAAATGGAGGAAGATAGGCACAGATGTTAACCCAGGGTCAGTCTTCCTCAGTAAAAAGAGGAGGATTGGCCATAGATGTTAGCTCAGGGCTGATCTTCCTAACCAAAAAAAGAAAAAATTCATGCCTCTTATGGTGAGCACAAGACATTTTAAATTCTCTACTTGGCTCATAAGGTCTTTAATAGCCTTACTTGAATAGTAAAATGTGGACACCTTGTTCCCTACCTATCTACTATAAAGGAGTATGTGAGGATTACATAAGACACAGTCAGTTTTCATTATGCACAGTGTGACAT
Source organism: Diceros bicornis minor (assembly GCF_020826845.1). NCBI lineage: Eukaryota > Metazoa > Chordata > Mammalia > Perissodactyla > Rhinocerotidae > Diceros > Diceros bicornis. The sequence continues at coordinate 1,200,033 of NW_026691038.1, read as the reverse complement.
TCTATAAATTCACTGTGAACACTGAATCAGTGAATATGCTCCTACGGGAACACTGCTCCTACGGGAAATGCAGGGTTAGGTTCCTGCAAGCTTTAGTCACATTTTCTTCAACTGATCAATACATAACTTTGTTTTCTGTGTTTCTCTTTAAAGTCACCTTATTTAATATATATTGTTGATATATTAACATTGAACTCACACCAACAGCACTGTAACTCGTGACTGAAAGAAGCTTGTCTAACACACATACTTTCTCTGTAAAGGCACGTCACAGCCTCTTGCTCTGAGGAACACCAGGCAGCATTGCAGCACTACACATGGGGGACATATTAAACAGCAAAGTCACCAACACAACGCACAAAAAGATAAGAAATGGGGCACTAAATAGACTGCAAGAAGGACACTTGTTTACAGTATGGGCTGAAACAAGAGGGCAGAGCGTCACCTTGTTCCCCTCAGCTGGGACATGCACGTCGAGTGAATCAAATTTTTCAACACATTGTGCATATCTACAAATGGACATGAAAGCCCTGAGAGTGTTGATTTGGGGGCTGCCAGTTCATTTTAGCTAATGGGCAAGTGTGCAAACCCGGAATCCACAAATAATGAGGATCAACTATATTATGAAAGCATCTTTTCAAAACCAGAGTATTGCTCAGAAATAAGAGCAATTATGATAACATAACAGCTAACATTTAAGTGCCTACTATGTGCCAGGAGCTCTTCTAAGCACTTTATATTAGTTAATGCATTTCAATCTCACTAAAACCCTATGAGACAGGAGTTAGCAGTAGCCCCATTTTATAGATGAGGAAACTAACGCTCAGAGAGTAAATATTTTGCACAGATTCCCCAGTTAAAAGTGGAATAACTGGGATTGGTGCCCAGACAAACTAGTCCAAAGCCCACAACCTCAACTACTATGGTAGGAATGTGAGCGAATTTTCTACCACTCCCCAAAAAGCCCCTTCTGCTCCACCAAGTGTGGTCTCCCACATACTTATTCACTCATCAAACATTTTCTGAGTGCCCCAAATGTGTCAGGTACTGTGTTTAGATACTGGAGGGACAAATAGAATGTCAATGCAAATAATCTATAACCAATATATAAATCAAAATTGGGTTGAGTTTATTATGAGCCAACCTTTGAGAACCATATAACCCGGGGGAGTCCTTTCATGAAGAATGGGAGCACTCCAAAGAAGTGGGGTGTACAGAGTGCTTATATACCATCAAAGAGCATGTACCACATGTGATTGCAATGTCTCTTTTACAATAGCCACGACATTGACCTGTTGGCACGTTGATTGATGGACACAGTGGGTATCAGGTCTGCTGTCTCCATGGGCGTGGCTGTTGTCTCAAGTTGGGTGGTCACAAGATGAGCACAGCAATCAAATCCTAGCCTAGGGAGAAATGCTTATCCTTAAGGAAATGCCAATGTGGGGGAAGTTGCATTTACATCTTAAGGGCATTGTTCTTGTCTTTGGGACATGTTAATTGCTTAAAGTGGGTATATAATGGATGAACAGAGGCTACAGGCCCCTTTTGGAAAAAAAAATGGTCAAGCCCAAATAGTTTTACACCAAATTGTTTCCTCATGTGCTCCAATATATCCTATCACTGGCCATTTATTTATCATTTTCCCCCTTTTGATGTATAATCTTTCAACAGAAAGCATTGATGATCAAAATATTGTCCCTCAGAGCCAGGGTGGTTCCTGCATGCCCTGGGTCTATCAGGTCCCTCAGTGCCAGGCTTTTATCTCGTCTATTTGCCCAGTTGTTCACGTTGGGTGGAATTAGTTGGATATTGTAGACAAGCAAAGAGGTATATATATATATATATATATATATATATATATATATATATATAAACAGAGGAAGCATTTCATGGGTTTTGGATTAATTTTAGGTTGTTGCACAAACATTGTATATGCACTTCTTTTAATATTTTTTATATTTTATATTATATTTATTTTTATTTTATATTAAAAAATATATTTTTAAATATATATAGCCCCTTATGTTACATTGTGCACAATTATATAATAAGTACGGTAACAATGATAATAATTAAACATTTTTTTAAAAGATTAGTTTAAAATGGACAATATCCAGAAAAGGATATTTGTCCAGGGTTATAAGATTGATTGGCCATCTCAAGTCACTGAGCCACCATTACTCTAGTTTGCATGCCAGTCTTACAACACTAAGTAAAGAAAAAAATAATCAGTTTGAATATTATGATTAGTACAAGAATTCCAAGAAGTAATAGAAATAGGAATTGCAATCCAGTTCAAAAAAGGGAACCAATACCAGGAGGGAGCCAACCAAACAAATCAAGGCTGGGTATAGGATCGCTTAAAGCATTCACCTGTTTTTTCATGTGCTTTAGTAGAGATGACACATTGGAAGACTCGTCAGGTATAAACATACAGCATTCAGTTTGAATGATCGCACGTGTACCACCTTGGGTTGCTGTAAGAATATCTAAGGCCATTCTATTTTGAAGGACGGCTTTTCTCGTTAAAGACATTTCAGTATTTAAGAAAGCTATTCTTGCCTGACTATCGTTAAGGGCTTGTTGAGTAAATTTTGTCAGAGCCTCTATATGTGATATGACGTCTTCCAGCCCCAAGGAAGGAGCAAATATAGCTGCTAGGTGGTCATACCAGTGGAACACTGAACGAGCCCATCTGGCCTTAAGGAAAGGCAGATTAGCCACAGATATTAGCTCTGGTCGAATCTTTCCCTGTATCCAAGAGAAGCCAAGAGTGCAGCGCCCTAGCCATCCTGGTGGCAGCCAAGGCTAGAGATTTGTTCCACATAACCATTGAGTTCCATTAGGAGCCATCCAATAGATGCCTGGTCTTCGAGACCAGTCTGTTCCAAACCAATCACTTTTTTTATGTATAATAGTATTCTGACATTACTCGGGGGATATCCAACCCATCTTTAGAGTGTAATTTGGTAGATTTTGTTTGGAATGATTTCTCTGTTCCCAACATAAAGGTGCTGGTATGTTTAAAGATCCATGGCTAGGAGTAAGCCAAACATACCCATCCAAATTTGTGTGAAACCTTCCATAGTTTTTACTGTAATGTCTGGTTTCTTTTGTTTATCTGCAATTTGTTCGGATAATTGGATGGTTTGAGTAACAGAAAAAGAATAACCGTGTCCTGTATTATTAATAGTATGGGCTATTGACCATGTTTCAGGATCATAATTAGTAATATCAGATGAACTGTGAACATTAGAACTAGATCTTTCTATCACAATAAATTGCTTTAGAGCTTTCCAATCTGTGCCTTGAAAGGGAAAGACCCACCAAGGCAACCCAGAGGTGTTAGAAAGCGGAAGTTGGCCACATAGCCAACAATTGGACTGATTTTTGTGAGTAGCAAAGAAATGTGCCCATTGCAGAAAAACATTGCCATCAGAGGTCCATTCAGATGTAGACTGGAAAAACAAAGCATTAGGGAAACCTTGAATGGCATTTTTTTTTTTGTAATCAACAAAAGGTTTTGTAATTAGGTTCTGATCTATCTTATAAAGTTGAAGGGTAAAGCATTGGTGTAGGAAAATGGTAAGGCAATCTAGAAATTGATTATTTTAGCAATTACATAAAGCTTAAACACTACAAGGGTTTAAATGAGGAGATATAAGGTTAGGAATACGGGCCTGGTCCAGAGTCTCGGGACAGCTGTCTTCAACAGATGTCATCTTCTTCTCATCATGGTTTGGAGATATTCGTCTTGGTCAGTCGAAGTTGGGTGTCAGAGACTGGAGTTGAAGTCCATTCAGGAGGAGAAGACTATGTTAAATGAGAAATGTGAATCCATGAGTCTACGCCTTTTAATTTTGCAGCACATGGATTGGTTAAAAGCACCTGACATGGTCCTTTCCAACGGGGCTGTAAAGAGTCCTTTATCATGTGTCTTTTCCAATAAAGAAAATCTCCAGGTTGTAATCCATGATCCTTAAGGTCTTCGTCTCCCGGGAGCTTACTGTGAAAAGAATTAGCTACCAGTTTCTCATTTCTTTTAAGACCCTCAATGAGACCTTGACAATAATGTAAAATATCTCCTTTAAGTAAAGTTGGTTCATACATTTCTTCATCTAATTGCATAGGTTGTCCAGTTATTATTTCGAAAGGAGACAGTCGATATTTACCAAATGATGTAGATCTAAGACTAAGGAGCACTAACGGAAGACCTTTTGGCCATGAGAGATTAAATGCTTCTGAAAGCTTTGCCAATTGAAGTTTGATCCTGCTATTAGTTCTTTCCACCAATCCTGAGGATTGGGGATGGTAAACACAGTGGAAATGCTGCATTATTGGCCAAATATTACAAATAGATTTAATTATTTGTCCGGTGAAATGAGTTCCCTTGTCACTATGTAACTCGGTAGGAATTCCTCAAGCAGGAATTATTCTCTCTAACAGTAATTTACCTACTGTTAGAGCCGTTGCTCTTCTGCAAGGAAGGGCCTCAACCCAATGTGAGAACATACAGATCATTACCAAGATGTATTTATATCCTTGAGGTGGTGGCATTTAGACAAAGTCCAATTGCCATACCTCAAAGGGTCCCTTAGGAAGGGGAAAGTGACCTTGTGACCCATGAAGTGGTTTCCCTGGATTCTACTTTGGGCATATAACACAACGAATATAAGTTGTATGGGCCACTGTGGGAGAAAGTTTCCAAAAGTATTGTTTTCCCCATAAAATCATCTTTTCAGGTGCCCAGTGGGTTAGTTGGTGTATATGTTGGAGCAGGGGCAATTGTGCTCCAACAGGTACTATGGGTTTCCTATTGGGCCCAAACCACATCTGTGAGGGGAGTCTAAAATTCCCCCTTTTGACTGCCATATCTGTTTTTCTTCTTCCGTGGCCACTTCTTGGGCCTGTAGAAGGAAGTCTTTTCCTGGGTTAGTAGAGTTACTAGGAAGCAGCAGGCATTCTCGAGGCTGGGTAGGGCAAGACTTCAAGGCTGCTTGTTTAGCAGCTGCATCAGCAAGCCGTTTTCCTTTAGCTTCCAAAGTATCAGATTTGGAATGCCCTAGTATTTTAATAATCGCTAGTTGTCTCGGCAGCTGTATAGAATGTAATAATTCTGCAACCTGTTTCTCCGTCTTTATAGGCTGATCTGAAGAGGTTAAAAACCCTCGTTGTTTCCACAGCATTCCAAAGTCATGTGCTACTCCGAAAGCATAACGGCTGTCAGTGTCGATATTTGCTACCTGGTCTCTGGCCAATTGACAAGCTCGAGTTAAAGCAATTGACTCGCCTTGCTGTGCTGACTTTATCTCTGGTAAATTACGTCTACTGAGGACGTTGCTGCATATCCAGCCCGATAACACCCTTGTTCATCCTTTGAGTAAGATCCATCTGTAAACCAAATTAGATCAGCATTATCAATGGGAGTTTCTTGTAAATCATTCCTAGGAGTAAGTAGGTAATTAGTTAATAAATGTAGTCATGGGCGTCTTCTTCTTGTGATGCTGGAAGTAAAGTTGCAGGGTTAAGATCATTACACCGGGCTAAGGTAATATTAGGAGCAGAGAGCAACAGAGCTTCATAGGAGGCTAGTCAGCTGACAGAGTAATGCTGAGTATGATGAGATTTTAGGAGAGATTAGACTGAGTGAGGAACATAGATAGTCAAAGGAGATCCCATCACTATTTCTTCAGTGGTCTTGCATAAGAGCGCTGCTGCTGAAATGGCTCTCATACAAGGCGGAAGCCCTTTTGCCACTGAGTCTAACTGCTGACTATAATACCCTATAGGTAGATGTCGACCTCCGTGTTTTTGAGTTAAGATACCTAAGACATTTCCTTTATCTTCATGTACGAAGAGGAAAAATGGCAAGCTGTAATTAGGATGTCCTAAGGCTGGTGCTTGGGCCAAAACAGACTTAAAGGTAGTTACTGCCTTCTCTCCTTCTGGTGTCCATTCAATTACATCAGGCTGGTCAGACTTTAGTAATGTATATAAGGGCTGGGCAATAAGTGAAAAGTTAGGTACTCAGTTCCTGCAATATCCAGTTAGTCCTAGGAATCCTCAACTGTTTCTTTGTCTTAGGGAGAGAAAAAGCCAGGATTCCTTTAATCCTTTCAAAATCAATCAATCAACAGTCCATCCTTAGATATCAAGTGTCCTAGATATTTTACAACAGGCAGGCAAAAATGCAATTTGTCCTTGGACACTTTATGCCCCTTAGATGCTAGCTGTTGCAACAGATAAATTGTGTCCTTCTCAGAATCCAACTTAGTGTTTGAACACAAGAGAAATCATCCACATATTGAATTAAAGTGGAGTCATTAGGGAATTCTATATTCACTAAATCAGCCTGGCGTATCCGGGAAAAATAAGTGGGCATCTCAGTATAGCCCTGTGGCATAACTGTCCAGGTATCCTGACGATCTTCCCACGTGAAGGCAAAAAGATATTGACTATTATTTTCTACGGGAATGTTGAAGAAGGCACTGCATAAATCAGTGACTGAGAAATAGCAGCTGTTAGTTGGAATGGCCGAGAGCAAAGTGTGTGGGTTAGGAACCACAGGATGTCGGGGAATCACGATGTTATTTATAGCTCTCGGATCTTGAACAAATCTCCAGCCTTTCCCATTTGGCTTTTTACAGGCAACATAGGTGTATTACAGGGACTAGTACAAGAAATTATAAGTCTCTTTTCAAGAAATCCTGAATGATAGGGTTTATCCCATTTAATGCCTCTGGTCTAAGTGGATATTACCGAATATTAGATAGAGGCTTAGGGTTGTCAACAGTCACCTTAATAGGAGTGGCTGATTTAATTTTCCCAATATCTGAAGAGGATGATGACCATAATTCTCTAGGCACTTGTAATAACAGGTCATCAATTTTCTCTTTTATTTGAGTCATTGATTTCACAATCATCAACCTTTCAGCAATTACAGTCTGGTCAGCATCCCGATTTTCTGAATCTAGAATCATTTTGCCCTTTCGTGAAAAGGCAATATGGACGTTGTATGGTTCTAGAAGATCTCGTCCAATCAAATGAATTGGAGCACATTTAACCAGGAGAAACACATTTTTACTGTGATGGTTCTTAATTGAAAAATTATTGGTTCTGATTTAAAAACCTACATTGGAAAATTCGAAACCTCTACCATTTCAACTGCCCCTTTACTCCGAGGGAGAGGGCAATGAATAAGGGTAGGGTTGAGGACAGATAAGGTAGCCCCGGTATCTACAAGGACCTTTAAAGTTTCTCCTCCATTATTTATCTAATTTCCCCTAAGGCATTTGTGAGGAGGAGGGGAAATGCCCTCTCGTAATCCTTGGAGCAGCCCTATTCCTGTGTTTTGTTGTCACCCCCTAAATCCCATTTGAGTTTATGGCAGTCTTGTTTGAAATGACCGGGATTTTTGCAATAGTAACAAACACGGTGATTTCGTTTCTGGTCAGATTTTAAAAGGATGGCGTTTGTTGGGCCACTAAGCTGTTGTAGCTGTATACTCATAACCTCAGTGGCCTTTTTTTTTTTGCTGGAGGGTTTTAAAGATTTTATTTATTTATTTTTTCCCTCCAAAGCCCCAGTAGATAGTTTATGTCATAGCTGCACATCCTTCCAGTTGCTGTATGTGGGATGCATCCCCAGCATGTTCCGGAGAAGGGGTGCGCGCCTGGGATCCGAACCCGGGCTGCCAGCAGCGGAGCGCGTGCCCTTAACCGCTAAGCCACGGGGCCGGCCCTCTGGAGGGTTTTAGATAGTTTATCTGTAATAGTGACAAGAGCACTAGTGTGCATTAAAGTCCAATCCAGTTCATGTCTCTTAACTAATTTTGCTAATTCCTCATCTAATCCTTCCAAGGAAATTGAATTGAAAATTGAATCATTTTAATGATCCTCAAAACATTCGGGAGCCGCCCCAGAGTGCTGTTTGAAGGCTTTCTCAAGCCTTTCGAAATAATCAAAGATAGAGTCCTCGGGTCTGTGCTTACATTGATGGACTTTAGCCCAATCTATCCTCCTGGGAAAAACTACTGGAATGGCTTTGTGTAAGTTTCGAGCAATATTCCTACACTCCTTAAGGCGGTGAGCCTCATGCTTATGGAAATCCTCCAGGGGGGTCTCTCCAATCTGCCTCTTTTATCCATTCATTTGCTTTGTTCTCAGACACCAGCAAATGCACATGCTGATATAAATCTAAATATCCTGTGCATATGCTCTAACAATAAAATCAAATTCTTGAGCAAACTCTAAAGGATCTTGCAAAGGGCCTGGGAAGTCCTTCGTCAAATTCTTAAATTCAGTTCTAGTCCAAGGAGTATACACAAGAGCAGGCTCACCTCACCCAGTAACAGTTTTCTCCTTAAAGGCAGCCACTATAACTTTAGGACTTTCAGTATC